>NW_006778358.1:359807-400043 GCF_000442215.2 Lipotes vexillifer | reverse complement strand
CTGCTGAAATCATAAGAATTTGCCAAACGGAGGTTTAGATGGAGTTTGAATGAAAGGGGAAGCTTCCGCAGTGGAGCAGACAGTGTGGGTTAACTAGTGGCTTCAGAAAGCCAGTGAGAATAGCTTTTGTTGCCGTAACTCTTTCAAATGTTTTATGGAAAATACATCATATATTGATGATTTAATCATGACAAAGAAAAATGCATTTTATGAACAATTGCTTTTCACTGAAACAAGTGAGAAAACAACTGCAGCTTCTTTAAGCTGTACCATATTTTGCTAGCCATGATTTGAAAAGAGAAAAGAGATTATGAAAATACCTCTATGAATAAAAGGATATGTTTTGAAACATCCTTATTTTGACCTCATTCTTATAGGTGATTCTTTTCATAATTTTCAGGAAACATCTTTTATGCCCACTTTCCTCAAATTTTCTACATCTGTATAATGCTAAGAAATTTGTGTATTCTAATATAAAATGATGATTCATACAAGCCTTTGCTTCTGTTAAAAAATATATTCCCCTCTTCTTCTAAGATACACGATGTAAGATGAAGGTTCTCATTTTTATCTGCCCTTATTACTCTCCTTTTTACTTCATAACACATTTCATGCACATACGTTTATGTGTTTATTGGCTTATTGTTTGTCTGTCTTTCTCTTTTAGAATGAAAGTTCCCTAAAGTCGGAGATTTTGCCTCTTTTTTCCTCTGCTGTATCCTTCCCACATAGTAGGAATTCAGAAAATATATAAATGAATAAAAGCATATGAATCTTTCCTTTTATGTGGTTGACTGGTCATAGACTTAAAAATATGAGAAAGTCCCGTAGCCTAAGAATGCAAAGAACAACAGTTTCCAGAAGACAAGTGAATATCCTTAAGCTGCTCTCCTCAAATTCCTGTATCTAATGAATGAGAGTTTAAAAGAGAACTATAAAGCTCTCTAGATTTCCTAAGAATTCCAGAAGATTGCAAATTGCTGAATAATTGTCTTCTTTTGTCTGAGTTTTAAAATCTTAAAGTTAATCTAAATATCTCAAGAAGGTGTCGTATGAATAATCTTTAAAGAAGAATCAATGCACAGTGACAGTAAAAATATATATACTTTCCAAAGATTAGGCTAAAAATTAGAGTAACTACTGCTCTGGAGAAATGCCATACGTTAGCTTTTTTTTTTTTCATTTAAAAACTCCTTCCTTCCTTTGATGGATATAACCTTGCCAGCAAGGCTAAAGACACCACTCCCACCTATGACAGTTTAGTATTGGAGCGGGGAGAGCCTGAGAAGGTGGAAAATTTGAATTTCTATTGTTTTAACAGCCGGAGGGTGGGGGGGTGGGGAAGGTAATTGTCAGTAGATGCTTTGAATTATGTACAGATTGGCCTTTTAATTTCGCTTCAGTCCTTTCCTTTCAAGTGCCAGGGAATGGGAAGTATTACCTCTACTCTTTACATCAGAGGTCTGCTTTCACTTAGCAGCTTTCACTTGCGAAGCAAGTCTTGCCTTCTTTCTAGGGCCTGTAAGTTCACTGTGAGAGGAGTTGAAGTGACTCCAAGTAAGGCAGGGACATTTCTGGAGTCAGGCCGGCTTCCAGCACTGCCAGGGGCCGATCCCCTTGAGCAGTGAGAGAAAGCCAGGCGAGGTGTCCAGGCCATCTTCATGCTGGAGAAGAGCTGGGGGCACAGGGTACAGGAGGAATGAGCTGAATGAGGAGGAATGGGCAGGGCTGGGGAAGAAGAATGGTTCCCCCATGTCCTTCAGGGTCCCCACCTTCCAGGGTCCCCACCTTCCAGACAGCATCACTCAGACCCCAGGATGCTGAGGATCACTCAGCACCCCAGCAGGATGCTGCGGGCGTGAGAGAAACCAAGCACTAGGAAGGGATGCCTACATCAGGGCATGTGGAGAGATGGAGAGAGCAGAAGGGGGTGTGCCACAGAGGGGACCAGTGCTTGGCACTGGTCCGAGTTAAAAGGCATTATTTTTGTCACGAGGGATAAACCGTAGTCACTCATAGAGCCACCCCAACTCAAAAGGAAAAGATCCTTTTTCTTAAGCCACCTCGGCCTCAGGATCCAACTTGTTCCCTCCTTCCCTCAGGTTGACACAAAGACCTCCGGCTTACCTCCCAGCTTTCATGCTGTGCCCCTAGACACCAAGCCGACCGGCTGGCTGGACCACTTCCTACGTCCTCTTCATTGCAACTTGATAGCTAATCATGCTGATTCCTCTGACTTATCTACTATGGGAAAATAAGTCCTTCTGAGAAATGGGTTCTTTCAAATAGAGCGGAAAATATTTGGATGATTTTGTTCTTAGCAGATGTTTCTGTGTGCCCTCCTGATGTGGTAGATTAATCCAGAGTTTCTAGTTGGTTTTTCTGCACACACCAGCCCAGTTCAATGTGAGGTGCACACAATAAACTCCACTTTGTGGGTGACAGTGTAGAATCAATATTCTGGTAGGATTTTGAGCATCTAGGTTACAGTTTCACTTTTCCAACTAACCAACCAGCCCTCTGATCAAGTCAAGTAGCAGACTCACTGAGACCCAGTTAGCTCCTCTTGTCAACTGGGAAAATTAGGACTAACCCACCAGGTGTAAAGAAATGAAAAAGCTCATATTGTTAAATGAATATCCCTCAAATGGAAAATATGATTAAGAATATTCCAATAACACAGTAAAATGCATCATTTATATTTAAAGTGGATTAAATACTATTACCTTATTATTTACCTTCTTTTCAAATATAAAATCAAAGATTGCTTATTATAATGTTAAATGGAAGTATATAAATAGAAGTGAATAAAGTAAAAAGCCACAGGTAACTGCTTCATCCAATTCTCCAGATATATCCACCGTGGCGTGTTGCTATTATCTTGATGTGTGCTATTCTAGACATTTTTCTATGAATATACAATTATTCAAATAGGCATATAACCATTTTCTTATCAAGCATGGGATCACAATTATAGATATTCTCTAACCTGCTTTCCTACTCATTGAAATATTGAAGTCTCCTTTCTGTGTCCGTATCTTATAAATATCAACCATCGGGCTTCCCTGGTGGCGCAGTGGTTGAGAGTCCGCCTGCCGATGCAGGGGACACGGGTTCGTGCCCCGGTCCGGGAAGATCCCACATGCCGCGGAGCGGCTGGGCCCGTGAGCCATGGCCGCTGAGCCTGCGCGTCCGGAGCCTGTGCTCCGCAACGGGAGAGGCCACAACAGTGAGAGGCCTGCGTACCGCAAAAAAAAAAAAAAAAATTTCTCTCAATAAATATCAACCATCAATATCAAACTCATTTTTTAATGTTTTAAGAATATTCCATCAATTTATTCAATTTATCCAACAAGTTGATGGACACAGTTTTGTTTTGTTTTGTTTTCTGTTTTTTTTTTTGCAGTACGCGGGCCTCTCACTGTTGTGGCCTCTCCCGTTGCAGAGCACAGGCTCCGGACTTGCAGGCGCAGAGGCCATGGCTCACGGGCCCAGCCGCTCCGCGGCATGTGGGATCCTCCCCGACTGGGGCACGAACCCGTGTCCCCTGCATCGGCAGGCGGACTCTCAACCACTGCGCCACCAGGGAAGCCCTGGACACAGTTTTTGATTTTCATTTTGATTTCCCACTATTTTATATATATTTGTTTTAAAAACTTCTTCATGACTAAAAATGGGCAAAAACAAAAAGTTCAAAGGCTAAAAGAGAGAAAAGAAATAGTTGCAAAGCATAAAAATAGAGAAAGTTCTGTTCCATAAAACAAAAACAGCTCTTATAAGTCAATAAGAAAAATTAAAAACAATCCAATTTAAAAAGAAAGCAAAGGATATGAAAAAGGTAATTCACAGAAGATGTGTGAGCACATGAAATTATGCTCAGTTTCTTTCTCAAAGAAATAGAAATTAAAACTACAATAAAACATTTTTCTCCTGCCAGATTGGAAAAAAATTAAAGGATTTGATCATCTTGAATATTTATTAAAATGTGAACAAACAGCAAGTTTGATACACTGCTGGTGGACTTGTAATTGTTCCGACCTCTTTGCAGAACAATTTGGCAGTATGGATCCAAATTTTAAAGTATGTACTCTTTTTATTTATTTTTAAAAATTTTTATTGATTTTCATTTATTTATTTTTATTTTTTATGTTTTGTTAATTAGAACTTTATTAATTTTTTTATTGAGTGAAAGATTCTTTAAATTCTATAGTGCATTACAATTTTCAAAAGTTTCACATGCATCATTTCATATAATCCCATAATAACCCTTTTCTCCCTCTACCCCTATATTGCCCCTCCCCCTTTCCCTCTCCCCACTGGTAACCACTAGTTTTTTTTTTTTTTTTTTTTTTTTTTTTCCATTACGTTGTATACATTTGTTTGTTTTATTTTTTAGATTCCACATATAAGGCCATGGCTCACGGGCCCAGCCGCTCCGCGGCATGTGGGATCTTCCCGGACCGGGGTACGAACCCGTGTCCCCTGCATCGGCAGGCGGACTCCCAACCACTGCGCCACCAGGGAAGCCCTACCACTAGTTTTTTATTTTATATATGTGAGTCCACTTCCTTTTTGTTTTTGATTTTTGTTTCTTTTATTTACCAGATTATTATTTGGGGGTTTTCTTTTTTGTTTTGTTTTATTTACCAGATTCCACGTTTAAGTGATAACATACAGTATTTGTCTTTCTCTGTCTGACTTATTTCACTAAGCATAGCCCTCCAAGACGGCAGGCGGACTCCCAACCACTGCGCCACCAGGGAAGCCCTACCACTAGTTTTTTATTTTATATATGTGAGTCCACTTCCTTTTTGTTTTTGATTTTTGTTTCTTTTATTTACCAGATTATTATTTGGGGGTTTTCTTTTTTGTTTTGTTTTATTTACCAGATTCCACGTTTAAGTGATAACATACAGTATTTGTCTTTCTCTGTCTGACTTATTTCACTAAGCATAATGCCCTCCAAGTCCATCCATGTTGCTGCAAATGGCATTATTTCATTCTTTTTTATGGCTGAGTAGGATTCCATTTTGTATATATATATATAATATATCTATATCTATATATCATATCTTCTTTATTCATTCATATGTTGATGGACACTTAGGTTGCTTCCATACCTTGGCAAAGTAAATACTCTAGCCCAGGGCACTAGGCAGAATTCTAAGATCATCTGCAAGATCCCTGCCCTCTGTGTACAAGCTGTGCATATGTCCCTTCCCTGACTGTGAGCAGGACTCATGTGTAGGATGGGATTTGACTCTCTTGATTAGGTTGCAGCATACAGTAAAGATGAAGAGATTTTGCAGAGGTAATTAAGATCTTAAATCATTTATTTTTAATTCAATCAAAAGGGAGACATCCTTGGTGGGCCTGACCTAATTAGGTGAAAGCCCTTAAAGGAGAGACTGGCACTTTCCTAAAGAGAGGGATTCTTGATGTCCTTGAAGAAGTAAACTGTCCTATTGTAAGGGGCCACATGGCAAGGAACTGCAGGTGACCTGTAGGAGCTGAGAGTGGCCCCCAGTGAGCAGCCAGCAAGAAAACAGCTTCTACCACCACAAGGAACTGAATTCTTCCAACAACCGTGTCAGTTTGGAAGGGAATCCAGAGCTCCAGAAAGGACACAGCCTAGCCAACACCTTGATTGCAGCCTTGGAAGACTCTGAGCCAAAGACCCAACCAAGACTCCTGATCCACTAAAACTGAAATCATGAATGGTGTTGTTTAAAGCCAGTAAGGTTGTGATTATTTGTTACACAGCAATAGGTGACAAGTACACCTAGCAATTGTGCTTCTAGAGATATATCTGACCGAAATTCTCTGATGAGTCTATGGTGTTGTATGTACAATTATCTATAATTATCCTTGAATTATCTATAATAGTCTAATCTTTCTTGAAAATTTAGAAGTCTTATCCAGCTCTTTATGTTATCAGGGCCACCTCAGTTAATTCATTTTTCCATTCTTAAAGGAAACTTAAATGCCTTTCCATTCTTAAAGGTACAATACTCTTTGAAACCAAGGTTTTTTGTGTGTGCACAGATGTATGTTTGAATGGAATTGTTTAACTGAGAAAGAACTTTAAGTCAAAAGTAAAGCTTTCAAAGGCAATGAAAGTAACTGCAGGATTTTGTAATGACTGAGAGCCTAAAATTTGTTTTGTGACAAAGGAGTCCCTATTGCTTCTCCAGAAACTCTAGGGGTTTTATTGTTATTTCAAACAGTATTTTTCGGGAGCACTGACTCCCTGGCTGTTCAAAAGGAAATTAAACCAGGGGTTAATGTTTTCAAATGCTATTGCCTGGAATTATTTTCTGTTCTGGAAAAGTAAATCCAAGATGGCAGTTGCCAAGATTGAGTATGTTTTGGGGGGTATTCTTAAAACTGAATATATAAATTATTGCTCTAGTTATGTGCAGTTTAATGAACTCTACTGAAATATGGTTTATGCAGGCAGTTCTTCCATGCATTAAAAACCCTTTATAGCTTTGACCAACTCCTAAATTTTATCCTTTGGTTAGTGATTTAAGTATTTGAAAAAAGCCACCTAAATGTAAAATGAATTCAGTGTGTGATCCCTCTCTTGACCTGCCTATTAAAATTGAGTGTCAATTTTTCTTCTTTTCACTGTATCTGAAAGAGACCATCTAGAAGTCTAGTAAATATTTGGTGAATAAATGAATGGATGAATGAATGAATTCGAAGAAACGAATCACTACTAATTCAAAATGCAAACTTTTTGCATGTTAATTTTGTTTTTAATCTCTTGAAATGAGACTATTAATACTATTAAGACAGATTGTCTGAATTCTATTTACCTGTAAAAACTTGAAGTCCACTAAAATCTTTCTGCTCTGCCTTACCCGTTTTCAGAACTTAATAGGTATTAACTCATTCAGTTCTCCCATGAGTGAAGTACTCTTATTGTCTCCATTATAGAGATGAGAAAACTGAGGTACTGAGTGGTCAGTCATCTTGCCTGACAAGTTAGTTAGGTAGAGGAGGGCTGAGGATTTGAATCCCAGCAGTCTGGTTCCAGGACCTGCCTGCATGAGCATCAGCAATTCTGCCTGTGGACATCAGAACTTAGATATCCTAGGTATCCACATACCATAACATCATGGAAAAGTGTCATCACAATTAAAGCTGTTACACAATTTTAAATTAAATTAGTAATGATTACTTTTTCATATGGGAAAACTTATAAATGTCAAGGGTTAGTGAAAGTACGAAAAAAAGCTAAAGCAACATGGGCAATGATAAGAAAGTATTTGAAACCTTTGAATTGATAAATTCCAAGAGATGCGCACATGTGATTCCAGGTTGAAAAGCAATAATTTTGAAGAGAAATCGTACAATATTCTTCCTCAGTTGGGCTCTAAGTGTGAAGCCCCTTGTTCTAGTTTCTCTTACATCCTTCCTTGCACTGTAGCTTCTATCTGATGATGTCTTTGGACCACAGCTTCTGTAGAGACAGGGACATGTCTTTGAAAGCACCCCAGATCAGGTAAATCAGTCCTGGATTTTCAGGTGGGAGGGTTCACAGGGAAACAACTTTCACAGCCATATAAGCTGAGATCACCTCCACGTCATCTCCAGGATGACAGAGATAGAAGGGCCTCTTAAAATACAGACATTTGTTATAATTATTGATATTATCATTTGGAATTATAACTTTTTCATAGAACTTATGTGCTAAGCATTGTAGCAAGTGCTTTCAAGCATTATCTCATTAATTCTCACACCTTCCTCCCCAGTCAACTGGGGGTTACAGCCAGCTAATTTCCTTTATCATCAGGGTTCAGATATTCTAGTTACAACCTAAAATCTGAATATACTATTTGCTTCTTACCTGTACCCACCATTTCCTCTCCAGGGCTCTCATCCAGAAAATGAAAAAAAAAAGAGAGATGAGCTATGCTTTTGACTTTTTGTTTTCCTGAATCCTTTTCTAGAAAATCCTGGAGCATTGTCAATGCTGGATCTTCCCTCTGACTGTGCTGTGAGCCCCACTCATCTTTTCCTCCTGTGCGATTTGCCTCTGTCCCCAGCATACAGGCCTCCTAATCTCTCTGCTCCTGTAGCTGCTCTGCCTCTTTCCAACAGGGCTCGATTAGAGTGCTGTTTCTTTTTTCTTTTGAAAACATAGCTCTGCAATGCAGCCCTTCTTGGTACAGAACATGGCATTGGAGCTATTATGTGTGTAATCAGCAAGGATACACACGCCCGGCCACTTCCTGAAGCACATGCTGCCAGGCCAGTTCACAGTCACTCCTATTTTGGCATTCCCTTGTCTGTTTGCCGAGTCTTACCACGGTTCAAAGAATTTTTCATCTGTCAAGTACTTTCCATTTGAAAATGATGCATAAATGACCTCTTTTACTGTTTTAGTCTGTATGCAAAATGGAGTCCAAGTTGAAAGCAGACTTTCTCTGAGAATCACTCACACAATAGCACGTGCTTAGGTCACTATAGCACCTGAGCTTAGGAAAGCAGCCTATTGGGAGCTTGACCTTCTTTCCCTGTCCTCCAAGAGGCTAGGACTCATTTTATCAGCAACAGACCCCTTTTGAATTAATGAACTAATGGATTGTTCCAATCATTTCATATGTACTCTGTAGCATAAGGACACTTCTTTCCTCTTGTTGTGCCTGCGAGTGAGAGTTTTAGTCACCATGAGTCTCTTCGTGTACGGTAATTCTCAAGGCTAAATCCATAGGAAATGAATAAATCTTGTCTGCTGTGTCTATTGACTTATAGTTTCAATTCTTTCCTAATTCTTTCTAAGAGTCAAGGTAGTTAATGTAGTTTGGGGGAGCTAAGCATATCTAAGGGTAAATGCGAGCTTGTGCATTGATATATTCATAGAAATAAATAGCACAATGGAAAAAATGAGTCTATAATAAATGTATAAATAATCTTAGAAACCAGAGATGTTTCCTACATGCAGTTCTCCAGTGGCCTCCTCCTAAGGCAGGTTCTCGATTCATGAAAAGACATAACGAGTTCACTTTCTATTGGAGAAGGGTATGTCTAAAGGATACTAAAGAGAAATCTAGAATACAAACCACTAAGCACAAACAACCCATCCTCTCTCCTCTGCATGCCCTGTCAGTTTCATCAAGGTCCAAGCTGACTAGGTCTGTGAATGTGTAGGGAGATGATACCATGGTGAAAAAAGTCCATCAGTCCATGCTAGATTGTAGTTCCCTTTAGCACTGGTCTTGCAGACTTTGGAATATCTTTCTCTGCTTTTGGATTGGTTACAGTGGAAACAAAGATTCTAATCATGCAAAATAAAAATTTCTATTTGTGAGCTCAGCTATTGGATCTGTCATCTTTCATCAGCAGAAAAATGGGGGAAATCAAATACTTTGTTTTGTTTTAACCACCCAGAGAAGGAAGAGAATACTGTGTGGGAAATCAATATATCTTACTTAGTCCGACAACCCCTCCCTCTGGAGTGTGTAAATGATCAGGGACAGGCAAATTACTTTTCCATCATATTTGGCACAAAGCTACCCTGGTGAGTGAGGAGAAAGGGAATCATTTGATAAGATTTGGAAAATACCATCTGTTTTTCTTAGCATTTCTGGATGAATTTATCAGGCATCCTGTAATTTACACTTTCCGTTGAAAACTATAATTGGATACCCTGCATGGACATGAAGCCTTTGGGTATTTGTCAGAAGCTATATGAGGACTGTGCCATTTAAGGAGGCCGTGTTTACAGTCAAGGGTAGTATCTGAAATGTTCAATTGTTTCCTCCCTGGGAAAAATTGGCTCTCTGTGCCTACATAGAGTGCTTCCTTGCTCTGTGAACTTGGAACTAAATGTTGATTTTTAGACACTTGAAGTTCTAGGATTCTATGACTCTGAGATTATTCTTACAAGTTCAGTCTGTGCATTGCGCTTACTAGTTGCCAAGCACTATGTAAGGGGTGAGGGATATACAGATAACTGAGACATCTTTTCCTGAAAAAAATAAACCAGATATCCAGGGTGAAGAGCAAACACGAGTAATCGCTATCAATAGCTCACACCTGTTGAGGATTACCGTTTTAAGTTTTAGATATATTGGTTTATTGAATCCTCCTTTCTGTAGGGTAGATTTTAGTATTATGTCCACTTTGCAAATGAGGAAGCTGACCCTGCTGGCGAGCGAAGGAGCCCGGATTTGAACCCCAGGTGCACTGGCTCCCAAGTCTGTGTTCAGAAACACTAGGCTGTGATACAAATGCGGTGGTTAAACATGGAGAGGAGGACCACCTGGCCTGGCACATGGTGGGCTGGGGAGGTCGAACTCAAGGTAGAATCTCCGGCTGTGCGTCTGGTCTTTTCAAGGAGGCTCCATCTTGAACAGAGATTTCAAGGATGATAAAGTGGTTGCTAGTTGAAGGAAGAGACGTGAGGAGACTCCAAGGAGAGGTCATAGCTCAGCAAAGACCCTGAATTGAGAAGTGGTATTTCACCTGATGGGAAGGGTGGTGAGAGGTGGAAGTGTGTCTATTTCTGGGATCTGAGTGACTAAACGCAATTCTGACCCATCAGGATGGTGATACAGATGTTTCACATGGAGTAGTATCTGGGAGGAGACTGTGGAGGAACACATCACTGCCTTTCTGAAGTTTAAGCCGTTCGTGCCCTGCGCGTTCGGGCGTACTGATGCTCAGGTACATTGATGCTTTGACTTGAGAGTGAAGTCTTTCAGGGCCCTGGATTATTAAGCACAGGGCAGGAAGGAGCAGGGCTTGAAGTTAAGGGTATGGCAAGGGGCTCGATCACAAGGATTTTCTATTGATATTTATGATCAGGACTTGAAACTTCCCCTACATTGATAGTTTTAGAAAACATGTGGCAACTCTATGGATCTTGAATATGTTAGGGATACAACTCTAAATTTCACATCTAGGACATTGGCTGTCTTCTTGAATGACATACAGATATTTGGTCCTTTCGACTCCCTTAAGGAACGGTGACAGAGATGTAACAGGTTGTTTTCATCAGCGTTTAGAAAGTTCCTCTCTGCCAAGCCATTGGACCAAAACATTCAATAGAATAAAGTAGACCACTTGAGAGTTTCCCTACTCTGATTTCATCTTTCTGCCTTCAGAGAGAAATGGTTCTGGCACCAGAATATGAAGCAGAAATAAGAGAGAGAGGCAAAGGAGTTATGAATCCATATAGTAAATAAGCATCTGTTAACAATTGATCTGACAAATATTTATAGAGGGCCTCAGCATGCTAGGTTCATTTGGACGTGCCACATTAACAAATGTTTGTCCTCATAAGTGTGTACGTTTAATAATTGACTATAATTAATAGGTCAGCCTAAACGTGAAAGAATCAAATTCCACAAACAATTTTTATAAACATCCTGTTACCCATCATGTTAACTATCCTATTTTTCCATAGAGTTTGGAATCTGTCAATGTAATCTTAGGTCTGTTTGCCCTGTGAGCTTACCTGAATGTTAATTACATTAGCACACCTTGGGGGAAAGGAAATAAGGAAGACTTTGTGGTGAGATACCTGGTTCAAGTTCAGGTTCAGATCAGGTGCTCTCTTTTTCATCCTCTCTGAATATGAACATGCCGAGAGCGTGAGACTTCATTTTTTTGTCACATGCTCTCCCAGCTGCTTCATATTTTGCTTTCAACATGGAGTAGGTCATTCTGGCTGAAACTGGCCACAAACAGCCCTCACCACTTAGAACAATTTCCTACCGCATGAACTTACCTGAATTTTTGAGTCAAGTTCTATTTGGAGTGGGCAGTGTGACAGTTGACTCCTTTCTCTTAAAAAACACTCACACAAAAAAGTTACACTACTTGATTATAACAGTCTCAGGCAAGCCTCAAAAAGCAGATACTATTCCCTAAATAATACTGATCAACTTCTTGACTAATGTTTTGCTTAATTGTTTACAATGAAACCAGGGAACCAGTCCACTGTTGTGATGATAAGACCAGTGTATTTCCTAACGTTAGAAACAAGTCAAAATCCATTGTTCTCACTTCCTGCACGGAGTTTAGTTGACCTCATCCAAATTAGGAAAACAGGGGTAGCTTGAAGGTTTGCCCTGGTAATTTTGATAGAAAATAAAAACAAAATAATTATCAAAGACCTTGGTTATTTTTCACTGTTGCTTACTTCTATATATTTTTAGACGTAAGTAAATAAAATGTTGCAACATTTACTGTGTAGTTTTTGTTTCAAAAGAAATATACATTTACAACTTTTTAAAGGTGTAAAATGAGTTCAAAAGAAAGAAATTTTCCTGTAATTTTACATTTTAAAGATCTGTTAACATGCGGAAGAGCTTTTTCTGCATATGCATGTATTTATATAAATGTACATAAATACATATATTTATAAACATTTATAGTGAAATAACTGTGACTTCACTCTGCAGTGATTTACTGGATTACAGATGGGTTGGGACATGAAAATTACATATATATTTGTCTTGATAGACCTACTGTAAAATTGCAGGGGTTTAACCATTTCTTTCACACTTAAGTTACATATTTCCTTGGTCCCTCTAAAATAAAAACGATCTTAGGAAACATGATACAGTTAAAATAAGGATATCACAAATTTGGTCTATTAAATTTGTGTCACTCATAGAGCTAAATTAAAATCTTTGTCAAGAAATATTATTCCTATTTTTTAAGTTAAACAGCATAGTATATAGATATTTTGTAATTAGTATGAAGTAGAGGGAAGAAAACTAACATTTATGAAACATTTACGGATGCCAGGCTTTGTGTTAGGGAATTTAAATCTCCTTGCAATAATGAGAATTCAGTATGATCCCTTTGACAACGAAGGGAACTAAGATTTAGAGGCTTTCAACAGTTTTCCCATGGTCACACCGCTAAAAAGTTATAAAGTTACAGTTTGAACTCAAGCTTGTTTGATTCAAAGTCTATGATTGTTCTTTAAAAAAAAAAAAATTGAATAACTTTGTTTCCTAGCTACCAAAGTAATGCTTACTTAGACTTTAAAATACTTAGAGAATAAAGAAATATGTAATGTAGAAAGATAAAAATATCCATAATTCCGTCCCCAGAATAACTACTGATAATTGTCGGGCGTATATTTTCTGCATTTGTGTTTTATGTACCTGCTAAAATACACATGTATTTGTTATTGCTTTCATTCATTTTCTCCTTTTCCCTCTTTGATTTCTTTCCTTTTTTGATGAGATTATGCTATACACACTGTTTACAACTTGTGCTCTTTCCACTTGGCTGTTTACTTCCATGACTATCAAACTCCTTTCTAATGGCTATAAACTAAAGTAGCATTATTTATGATAAGTAATCAGTTCCTAATAAATGCATATTTAGGGTCATTATAAACAATGTTTCAATACACGTTCTTATACATTTATCTTTTTGCATGTATGCAAGTGCTTTTGTAAGATAAGCCACAAAAAATAAAAATTGCTGAGATTAAAAGTATGCACACATTAAATTATAAACAATATTGCAACGTTGCTTTCCAAAAAGATTTTACCGGTTTTTAGTCCCGTGGCATCATGTAAGTATGTCCCTGTCCTCCTGCCCCAGCCATCATTTGTACACCCTAACCAAAGGGAGTACAGGAGACGGTTCATCCCTTTCATTTTACTAACCAAACACTGAGCCTGAGGGATGCTAATGGTTTTCCTGTTACATCATACATACAGTAAGACGTGGGTTCAAACCCAGCCAAGATTATAGCATCAAATACATAAAATAGAATAATAATGATAGCTTCACTTCAGAGTGCCAACCACTGTTCTAAACACTTTTAAAATCCTCTAATCCTCACAACAACCCTGCCAGCTGGGAGCAATTACTATCCTCAGATTGCAGATATGGAGACTAAAGCACTGAGAGGCTAAGTGACATTTTCCCAGATCAACCCAGTTAGAATTGAGCAATGTGGTCCAAAAGTCCATGTTCTTTACCTGCATACTGTATATCTGTTTTATACTTATTTTCTACTAATTAAGTTGTTCCCAAGAGTTGCTGGAATCAAGTTGCCCGGCAAGTCCATTAAGAAGTTATAAGAAATCCATATGTAGCATCAAATACAGAGAAAGTGCAGGATGAAGGATTTTGAGTTAAAAAGAACGCAAGTCAAGCATGCACGAGTGTGTGTGTGTGTGTGTGTGTGTGTGTGTGTGTGTGTGTGTGTGTGTGTGTAGGAGATCATGGAGCTCTGGGCAAGTGAAGGAGCGCATGCCATCGGTTCTGACTGAAGAGAACTAGCTGGAACTTCTTGGGAGTTCCATAGCCCCCGCCCTCTGCTCGCCACTTGAGCCATAGATCTAGCAGGTAAGGGAGGGCTTTGAATTGAATATGAGCCTGGGGTATAACCTGGACCAGAAAAACCTTCACGATTCAAAGTGACTGAAAAATGAGCCATCCAGTAAGGTGTTTCCTATGATTCAGTAAAGGGAACACAATTAGTAAGTTACCAGGGAAATCTGTTCCAAGTTTATACCTCAGTGAGTTGAAACTTCCCACTCAAATAGTTACACAGCTCAGTGTTTGTTTCTTATGGGCACACAGGGATCTCATTCCTCCGAAGCCCGCCTAGGGTTAGTGGGCGCCTGAGAGCTTGGATAGACGTTATCTGCCTGCCTTCTGTAAGGGGCACCATGCCTGCCCCTTGATGTTAAGCAATGTGCACATCTTCGGAACTCACTTCCATCTACCCTCCTCAACTCCATAGCCAGGCCCCCAGTCCTTCAGGGATCCTTTCCTCTGCCTGAACAACACTGGGCATCTCCACTGCTCTGCCACCTGAGGACCATTTTCCTCCAACATTCCATGGCGTCCTGGCGTGTCTGTCAGTCCCAACGCTCTGCAAACCTTAGCCAGGGAAAGGGCCACCAGGTTTCACTTGTCATTTGCCACAGAACCTGATGACACAGGAAGTCTGCGTCCTACTCACGTTTTGCAAGTTCTGTTCTTTAAAACTGCCCCCTCGGGCTTCCCTGGTGGCGCAGTGGTTGAGGGTCCGCCTGCCGATGCAGGAGACGCGGGTTCGTGCCCCCGGTCCGGGAAGATCCCACGTGCCGCGGAGCGGCTGGGCCCGTGAGCCATGGCCGCTGAGCCTGCGCGTCCGGAGCCTGTGCTCCGCAACGGGAGAGGCCACGGCAGTGAGAGGCCCGCGTACCGCAAACGAAAAAAAAAAAACAACAAAAAAACCAAAAAACTGCCCCCTCTTCTCTTTTCTTCCTCCCCCTTTCCTCTTCTCTCCTCCTTTCCTAAAAGCAGCCCTAATATGGGCCCAGGGTGCAGAAGAAGATTTTAGTGAAATGAATTCAGAGTCTCTTCTCCAGGCTGCCATTCCACAAATCTTTGGAAAGCTGTGGTACCATCTGGTTCCAGTGGCAGGTCCATCTATGAAATGAAAGTCTAAGAATAGATATATTCCATACGTTATTTACATTGAATGGAAGCTGTGCTCTCAGGCGTGAGGGCAGAGAAGAGTCCTGTAAACAGCTCTGTTCTCCCTTGTTACACCTGGTACACATCTGTGGAACCCTGGAGCCCTCAGGAACACAGTTTGAAAACCACTGTTCTAGAAAGAGGAACTATTCAAATTTATTAGTAAGGGAGTGAGTTGGTAAAGGTAATGAACGTTTTCTTGTGATCCTAGGCAAAGTGAGAAACCAACAAGATTGGATTGTGATCAGAAAACACATTTATTATGCAGAAATAGACAATTTCCTTTCTCCCACAACAAAGTCCTGAATCTTTTTAACTACTAACAGATATGTGCAAAGATGACTTACAAAGGGTGATTTTCAATATATAAAGTACAGTTTCTGATACATGGGTGTATATGTGTATAATTATTTGATACATGTGTTCTAAATGTTTCTGTTTCAAGGACCTAACAGCCATAAATTGAGGAAATAGAAACAGACAAGTTAAACAATTGTTCCAAGCAGGCACACTGGCTCAAGAAAATGCAGTGTTTATCAATGTGGCAATTGGGATTTCTTTCCAAGTTCATGGCTTCATATTCCAGTCTTATTCCATTTCTTTTTTCACATTAAAATTCTACAACACTCCAAGAGAATCATAGCAAATTTCAACCTCTCAGCTATTAGAGAATGGAAAAATGGAGGGAAATATATATATGTATACATACATACACACATACATACATATATATATATATATATATATATATCTTATTTAAGATGTGTCAAACACTCAAACAATTCATCCTATGAGAAATTACCATAAATAACACATTGTCATTGATAGCAAAGATAAAGGACTACACTAAACTTTTCAGCCAGTATTTGAGTCAGGAAAGGTGTTCTTTTTGGAATTCACTGGATGAAAGTAGGGTTTTTAGGAGGAAGGCAGTGGTTTTGCAGCTTAAGCCCCATGGCAGTTAGCAACAAGGGATCTAAGAACTATAGAATTCTCTGATGGCATTTGTTGTTAAGTACCGTGGTTATACAGGACAGGCAATACCCTTATATGAACAGTAACTTCATTTGCAGAGAGCTGTTTTGGTGGGAATTATCTAACGTATACATTTGTAAGACTTTGTTTTCAGCAACTTCCAACTGTGAATTCATAAGGGAGCAAGCTGCCTTGACCAGATGTTCATCTTTGGTTTAGCTTTTCTTTTCATTTTTTAAAATATTTTTTTAATATTTATTTTATTTATTTATTTATTTATGTTTTGGCTGTGTTGGGTCTTTGTTGCTGCACGTGGGCTTTCTATAGTCGCTGCGAGCGGGGGGCTACTCTTCGTTGCGGTGCACGGGCTTCTCATTGCCGTGGCTTCTCTTGGTGCGGAGCACGGGCTGTAGGCACGTGGGCTTCAGTAGTTGTGGCGCATGGGCTCAGTAGTTGTGGCCTACGGGCTCTAGAGTGCAGGCTCAGTAGTTATGGCGCACGGGCTTAATTGCTCTGTGGCATGTGGGATTGTCCTGGACCAGGGATCGAATCCGTGTCCCCTGCATTGGCAGGTGGATTCTCAACCACTGTGCCACCACGGAAGCCCCTCTTTCTTTTTAAAAGAGCCAAATTATTTTGATTCTATAACCTGATTTAAGTTGTTTGCCTCTGCCTCTTTGGTTAAAGTCAACATAGAACCATTTTTCAGATTTTACCATTTTTTTTTGCTTTTAAACTTCTGGTTGATTGTTTTATAGACCCGTCTTTACTGTACTTATGGGACACAGTGGATCACCAGAAATTTCACATAATAAAATATCGTTTCATAGCTATGAACTAGAATGTGATTAATAGACAATTCAGTCTGGAAAAATTTCTACTATGATGCTCAATAAATATTGCATATATAATGTATGTTTTTAATATACTGGGATTTAAAAATCATACCTGGATCTTCTCTCTCCTCTTCCTCAACTATGTTATTTAAATGACATTAAACCTATGTCAATTAGGTTTTCAAGGCCAGCCATCATGATCAGGTGATGAACAGAGATCAAAGAAACCAATTGAGTAGATGGCACATGACTCAAGGAGCTGATATATGGAGCCTTTGAAGGTCCCCAGAATTTCCACCAAGACTGGAGTCAAGAGAAAAGGCACCAGACAACTACTGGGCCCAGACTGTACCATGAGCTTCTTATCTTTCTTCCATTCCATTCTCCCAGTAACACATGAGATAACCATGAGTACCCAATTCAGAGATCCTTAGCCTAGAGTGATGTTGCCCAGGGGGGATACTGGGGAGTGTCTGAAAATATTTCTGATTGTCACAACTCCAAGGGTGCTATCAGTATCTGGTGGGTAGAGTCCAGAGATGCTGCCTGATTATCATACCCAAAATGCCAATAGCATCAAGCTGAGAAACGCTGTCCATTTTTTACAGATAAGGAAACTGAGTACCTAAAAGGTCCATAAACTCAGGCCTGACGTTCTTTATCACTAGAATTCATTTCTTCTTGAGGAATCAGAAATAATTTAAAAAGCTCAATTAGAATGACTTGGGGAAATAACACCACATAAATTCCTATTTTCAACCAATTTATTAGTCACAAAATTTCACTCCTTATGCTCTCCTGTTTACATAGACACATATTCTCCTGCTTGACAGCCTAGAGTTGCCAAAATTTATTAAGAGTAGCAAACTTTGATCAAAATCAAATCAAACATTTTATTTTACACATTTTCATTTTTACTTGACAAATATCAAGAGATATCATCTCTGGCCATCCGGCTTGCTTCATTTTCTTCTTGTTATCTCTCATCAAAGAAGTCCCCTGTGGCCAGGGTACCAATGAGGGATCTTGATGGAGCCTTGCATATGATATCGATAGAGCCTAGTTTTAGTGACAGCATTTCACACTTTGGGAAGTTGGGTTTATTTCGCTTTCTGATAAGTTTATTCAAATGTAGGTCCTTGGAGCCTATCTTTGAAAATTTTATTCCATCCTCCCTCATCTTCCCATATTGGTCTATCAGCATATTAATTTCCCTTAACCTGGCTTCTTATTTCCATAGTCACTATCAACAAATCCAAGCCCTCCTTAAGTAGTTAAATATTTAGGGATAGTGTCAATTCTTGACATTGGACTCCTCTTGGAAAATGACCAGACTCTGGACCCAAATGACCCATAGGGTGTTAGCACTGACAGAAGCCTTAGACATTGTCTAGTCTAGATTCCTATTTGTATAGTTAGAGACGATAAGATCCAACAAGGTTGAGTGTCTTGGCCAAGGTCGAATAGCCCATTAGCAGTCTCAGTGAGACCACAGTCTTTATCTGCTGATTCTCATTTCCAGGCTCTCTGCACTACACTTTTTGACAAAATTCTTTCCGATAACAGAGTTCGCTGGAATGTGTTTCAGGATAATAGGTGATAGGTGGTAGTGAATTCTACTCCACAGAATATACTATAGATTCCAAAGTGGCATACTTCTGCTCACTGTGTGTTCTTTAACATATTTAACATATTTTTGTGGCTTATTCACTGGCCTTGCCAAGATAACGCCCCGTTTCTTAGGTTCTGGTGTGACATGGTGATACTGCGACCCAGCCATTGCTCCAGCACTTGAGCAGGGAGTGCCTTGGCTGTCACAGACTTCTTATAGATGAGGCACAGTCACTGGCTCCCAAGGTAGGTTGCCTCACAGGCCACATATGCAAGAATTTTACCAGAATGACAGACGTTTGCTTTGTCCATACTTCTGTTGTCTTTTAAAAGAGCCACAGCAATCACTCAGACTAAAGAAGGAAAGCAAATCCTGTGTTCTCCTGACAAACCAAAGCCTTTTGCTCAACCACCTGCAGATTTGAAGGTACGTCTTTGTGTAGTAGGTGTTGGGCCACACGTTAGTGACGGTCATACGGACACTCAGACAAAGCTCATCTGTCCTGACTCAGTGGGAAAATGCACAACACTTGGTGATTCTCGGAGCCCTTGAGCATGGACGATTGGGTGGAAGTAAGCCTCATTTCCCACACCTTCCAACCTCTGCTTTAAGACCAAGCAGAAGGGGAAGAACATGTTTTTCTAGAACACAGTGGCAAGGCTGTCAACAGAAGAGAAAGAGCTGGTACTGTGGTCCTTTTAACCTTACTCTCCCTGCCGGCGTTCTCAAGTGGTGGATTGCTGACCACGGAAAATCAGCCACCCTCTGTAGGAGTTGCCCTCTGCAGTGTGGCACATTCTTGGTGTCCCCTTCTGGAGACTGCGGCACATGCCCACCCTATCATTGTCTGCTGTGTTCCAATGCCCTTTGTATAAGAAGCCAGGTCGCATTCACCTTCTACAAACACAAATTGATAATATGTGACCTGCCAGACTTCATTGATTAATTAAACAATGTTTATGGAGCACCTGCTACAGGCCAGGTGTAGTAACTGGCATGAGGTAACATGGCGAACTAAACTTATGGATAGAGTTAGCACTGACTCTCTTTGGGAGTGGAAGGAAGAGAATGGAGAGATAATGTTTACAGAACATCTTCAAAACCCAGGCACTTTATGTGTCTTATTGCACTGAGTTCTCACAAGACTCCTGTTACTAGTCATTATTATTACCAATTTCTGAATTAAGAAATGGGCTCAGATATGCTCTATAGCATGCCTAGGTCACAAAGCCAGTGAGTAGAGAGCCAGGAAGGGAGCTGGATGTCACTCTTTTCTGTACTTTAAGTGACTTCGGTGGAGGAGAAAGCTGCCACGCTGAACAGGAATGTGTCTCTATAGCATCTGGATGGGATAGGAATGGGCAAGGAGAAGGTGAGCAACCCTGAGCTGGAACACAAGGTAGGAAGCAGAAAGGAACCTCAGAGTCCAGATGGTGGGAAGGACTAACCTGGGAGAAAGAGGATCTTCCCCCGCTACTCTCCACTCTCTGCCACATCCAAAGTGTGAGGCTGGCTGCTCGTTTCGTCTAAGGAAGTCCCTGGAGGACTCAGGCATTTTCGTGTATGTTTGTGTCAGTGTTTGTTGGGAGCATTTTCTTCTGTATGGGCATGTGTACACTCTGCAACCAGATATCTAGGTTAACGGTAATCCCCACGTGTTATATACAACAAAAAAGTTTAAACAATGACCTTTTCTACTAAAATTTCTCAAAGGCACTGCCAGGTGACAGATTATCCACTCTAAATTAGATCTTATTTTATCTGCTCTCTGGAACCAGTGCCAATAAGTACTGTAGTTAAAAACCCAAGAGTGGAAAGACAGAAAGAGAAGCCATGAAAGGACTGAGAAAATCCTTAATAATTAATCCCATGTGCTTTGCAGTCATCATTTGATTTTTAAGAGCCCATTTTTATTTAAGAAGAAGTGTTGATGCCTTTTCTTGTACCAGAGAGCATAGAAAAATTCAAGGCAGAAATTCGACAGGTACCAGGTCAGTTTGATCCACATGGACTATGTTTTTAAAATATCTACATGGGAACCTCAGAGTGTGGTGGATGTGACCTCACTTTGATGGCAAAATTTTCCTTATTGTCTCTCTACTGTCCAACTTACTGTTTCTGAGTTTCTGGAAGCCCCATCACTGATCTCCCGAGGCTAGAGTTGGGGTAGGTGGCGCATCACTGCTGCTCTCCTGGCTAGAGTGAGAGAGGGTGATGAGGACTAAGAAGTGCTGAGAACGAATGAAAATACAGGATTAGCTCTCAGGTCTCCCAGAGGGGAGGAATAAATCTTGGCAGAAATCGTTTAACACAAGCGTCACAGAGCAAGTGGAGAAACTTAATGAGAGAAGCCGAAAAAGCAGTGCAGATTTCTGTTCATGTGGAAATGTAGCCAAGACTCATGATTTAGGTTTCAGTAGAATCAAATCAGTAGATTCAGCAGAATCAGAAGATTTTGATTTCTATCACAATCAGACATCAAAGATATTAAAGAAAATACTATATTGTCTAAGATATTTTCCCACTACAAGAAATGGAACCCACTTTAATCTAACCTTAAGCTAAAATAGAATCTATCGTCCGGGGCAGCTGAAAAGTTCTGGTATTGCCTTGCTTTTGGCTATAGCTAAATTCAGGTGTTCCATGAATGGTCTCAGAGAACTGACTTTTCTTCCAAGCCTTGGCTCTGATTTCTGCAGAATCGCTTTCATTCAGTGAATGATTCTCTTTACAAAATGGGGAGAATTACTATTTTAAACTTAGGTGGTCCTAAAAACTTAAAATCTCATAAGGAAAGAAGCAATTTTTGGCCCTAAGCATCCATTCCAGTATCCAAAAGGGCTCTAATAGGTGAGCAGGCATCATTTGTCCAGCTTCTGTGGGAGAGATGGAACCCCTTGACTGACAGCTCCATTGTAATCCCATGAGGTTGAGGAGGGGCAGATCCCAAAGGAAGGCAAATAGGAACCATAGCTCTCCACTCCAGACCTGCAGGAGATCCCGATGCCACAGGGGGAGAAATGGCATAGAAAGCAAATGGGAGCTTACCTGAGTGTAGGAAGAGGGCGTTCACTGCTGGGCAGGCTCTCAGAAAACCAAAGGGAGAAATTTTTGAATTGGGATTAGACTTGTCAGAAGGATCCAGAAGCAGAGATGACTCTAGCACTTGACTCCTACACTGCACAAAGCTGACCTCTCCATCAGCACTTCCCACATCTATGGAGGGAGCTGAAAATTGATGACAGGTCTCTAACTCTGCAAACATCCTCTCTCCTAATCCCTCCACAGCCTCACTCAGCATTTTGTTCTCTGTTCTCGGTCTCTGGATCTCTCACTCTTCCTCGTCCCATCCCTCCCTCCCTCCGCCTCTTCTTTCTCTTTAAAATAGCTCTTTGAAAACAATATACAATAGTACCATTTGGGGAGGACAATTGCTTTCAATCCACTTTTGCTTAGAGCTGTTTTCACCATAATTGTTGCCGAGATGAAATACTGACCTTTCCATGTTGAAAAAATTAAAAGTGCCTCAGGGGTCAGAGAAAACAATCCCATAAATACCAGCTGCAGGGGAAATGCCCACATAAAGGGGCTGCTCCCTTCCTGACACCACAACATGTAATTCTCTAGTTTTCCCAGAAGAATAGATCTCCTACCCCGTCTTATTATCTGCAAAGACACCAACAATGGGACCCCTTAGCCCAGAAGGCCCACAGTGCCAGCCAAGTCCCACAAACAATTGTGCAATTTCTTTTTCCTAAGACAAAATCTACAACACCAAATTCATTACCGAAGAAAAGGTCATCTCTCCACAGAAGTGGCACACAAATGGGACAGATGTAGATTTTGCTTTCGATTATGCAGAGAATGACTTCAATTCTCCATTTGTTCTCTGCAGTCACAACAATGAGCCACCAAACAGTAATTGTTAGGTGAGTGAAGTTAATAAATGCTACTGAGACAAGATGTGCCCTCAACCCCAGGTAGAATTAAAGTGCTGATTTCATTGTGCAGTATATGAGACTCAACAAAACATTTACAGGTTATAAATGCATACTTATTGATACACTAGTCTACACATATGTGCATATATCCATGCACATAGCAACATGGGGTCAGAAATTTCTGGATGCCATTTCAATGAGAAACGGTTCCTATATTTATAACTTCAATTTGATTGGTGACTAATGCCCATCACTTATATGAAATGAGGTGGAATGAGCCGTTTTTGCCCATACCTAACCTGAAAGTTTAGAAACATGTTTCTAGTGTTAGAAACATTAGAAAGATGCATAATGGTAGGAAAATATATTTGGAGTGGGTTAAGACATAAAGATGTATGAATTTTCCAATTTACATTAAGTTGAAATATTAAACTCTTTCTTAATTTGAAGAACTCATAAATTCAAATCCATACATTTCAGGATACAGCTCAACACTAACTGTGCACTCAAGCTACCTCTCTCAGCCCTGCAATCACTCTCTCCCTCCCCTTCCCCAAAAGCATGTGTGTGAGTTATTAGCAGGCAGCTCTTTGAACTCAGCATGCTGTTTATCAACTCAGTGACTGTTCAGGGCTGCCTCTTTCTGGAAGACCCTGCCCATCAACTCTGCCCTTCTCCTGAATATCCTGCAAGACTTAACTCAAGCACACTTCCTACTGAAAGCCTTTCTTGACAGTTCCCCAGTCTAAGGAAAATGGTGGCTAGTCCCATGGATAACATTTATCACATAGACTGATCACATAAACCAATCAGAGTAGTGATTGGTTTACTTGCTGTTCAACTACAGTAGAGCATCTGTGTATCTTGAGCAATTCTGAGGTGAATTTCCCTAAAGTGTCCCTCTGCGATGGGCAGAAAAAATGCCCCCAAAATGTCCACAGGCCAATTCTTGGAACCTGTGAATATGTTACATTACATGGCAAAAGGGACTTTGCAGATGGAATGAAGGTTGTGGAACTTAATATATGGAGGTTAACCTAGACGATCAAGTTAGAACCATTCTTGTCACATGGGTCCTTAAGAGTGGAAGAGCGAGACAGAAGAGGTGCAACCACAGAAGAGGCAGCAGAGATTTGAAGCCTGAGAGGAACTCAAACCTGCTATTGTTGGCTTTAAAAATGGAGGAAGGGGGCTACGCGCCAAGGAATGTGGGATCCTTTAGAATCTGGGAACAGCCCTGGCTGACAACCAGCAATGCAACCAGGACCTCCAACCTGCAAAGTCCTACAACCCTGAAGGACTGATTTCTGCCAACAACCTGAATAAGCGAGGAAATGGATTTCCCCTAGAACCTCCAAAAAGGAATGAACACCTACCGACACCTTGATCTTCCCCCAGTAGGAAGCATGTTGGGTTTCTGACCTACAAAACTGTAAGATAATACATTTGCATTATTTAAGCCCCAAGGTCTGTAGTAATTAGTTACAGCAGCAATGGAAAACTAATACATGCTCTCCGGCATGGACTTGGACTCAGAAGGCCTGTGTTTGGTGCCCAGCCCCAGTGCTTATGGTAGTGTCATCTTGGGTGCTGAGCCTGAGGGTCCTCATCTGTAAATGGATAAAATCTCAGCCCATCTCTTAGGCCTCTGTGCGGAGAGCCTGAGAAAATACAAATAAAGCACTCAACGTGTGGTGGGCCCATGAGAATTTTTCCTTCTACCCCATTGCATATCTATGTACCCTCGGCCTAGAAGGATCTCCCTGCAGGCATCTGCATGACTCCCTCCCTCACCTCCCTCAAGTTTCTGTTCAGTGGAACCTTCTCAATGAGGCCTTCCTTGGTGACACTTTTCAAAATTTCAACTTCTTCCCTCACCCCTAGTCCCATCACTTTCTAGTACTATTTCATGCTTTATTTTTCCTATAATGTTTATCACTAGAGTAACCATGTGTATCAGTTATCTGTTGCTATGTGACAAATGATCCCAAAACTTAGTGACTTAAAGCAGTCCATATTGATTTGATCTTAAGTGTTCTTTCCACACACATGGGGATGGATGTATTAATTAACTTGATTGTGGTAATGTGGGAATATATCACAATGTGGGTATATATCAAAACACCATTTTATACACTTAAGTATGCATATATGGTTTTTACTTATCAAGTATACCTCAATAAAAATGGAGAAAGCAAACAATACACGTTTATTTTTTCACTGTCTCTGGGTGAGGGGTGCAAGCACAGGCTAGCTGTGTTCTCAAAGCTTCAGGGACTCTCACAAGGCTTCAGAGTGTCAGCTGGGGCTGGGGTCATCTAAAGGCTCAGCTGAAGAAGTAGGTGATTGTTGTCCATAGTCAGCTCATTGTGGGTTGTTGGACTGAGGGTCTCCATTCCTCACTGGCTATCAGCTGGAGGCTGACCTCAGCTGCATGCCACATGGACTTCTCATCAAAGCAAGCAAACCTAGAAGGCAAGAGAGATTGACAAGATAGAAGCCACATGCTTTTATAACCTAACCTTAGACATGATCCCATCCCTTTCCCTATATTCTATATCTAGAAGGCCGTCACTAAGTCTCTCCCATACTTAAGAGGAGGTGATTACACAAGGGTGTCAATACCAGGAAGCAGGGGTCCTCAGAACCTGTATCTTGGCTTCCCATTAGAATCACCTGGGGAGCTTTTAAAAATATTGATGCTTTCTGGTTTCTGGTGGAGATCCTGGGTTCTGCTTTCACTTTGCGGGATTGGTGTAGCCCAAGGTCTGGTCAGCCAGGAGACATCAAGGGTACCTAGGGCATTTTACAAAGGGAGGAGGTGGATAGGAGCACCACTGGCTTAAAGGAATCTATGAAAAGAGAGGCACATTTCACCTCCTCCAAAATTTAACAGAGGGACAGAAGAACTCATCCTGGCTTCCCTCCAGTTTCTCTTCCCTTCCTCACACTCTCAGTTGGCTGCATGGGTTGCACTTTGGGTGGATGGAAGGCCATGTAGTATGATAAAGACAACCAGAAGAAAGAGAGTTTTCTGCAGGAAATGAGTGGTTTAAGCTCTAGAGAATTCCTCAAGGACTCGGAGATGTGGAAACTAGATCATGATCTGAGAGTGAATTATAAATAATTTGAAGATTATTCCCAGGTTGTCAGGGTTGGAGATTAAATTTTGAGCCAAAACTGTCCCATGAGGTTGTTGAATCTTCCATCTTCAGGCAGAGTTGCTGGGGAGCATGGAGGGTGATTTGGGAGGAAAGGAGCCATCCGTGGGCAGTAGGTTAGGCACTCAAATAGACATTTTTGGTAAGATGTCACTTTGAGTTTATGATATGGCTATATTTATATGTATAGGGATTTTTTTTAATTTTAAGCATAACTAGCTTTTTATTGAAGTGTAGTTGATTTACAATGTTAGTTTCAGATGTACAGCAAAGTGATTCAGTTATATACATATATATATACATATATATGTGTGTATATATATATATATATATATATATACACACACACACACACACTATATGTATATCCATTCCTTTTTTTTTTAACATCTTTATTGGAGTATAATTGCTTTACAATGGTGTGTTAGTTTCTGCTTTATAACAAAGTGAATCAGCTATACATACACATATATCGCCATATCCCCTCCCTCTTGCATCTCCCTCCCTCCCACCCTCCCTATCCCACCCCTCTAGGTGGTCACAAAGCACCGAGCTGATCTCCCTGTGCTATGTGGCTGCTTCCCACTAGCTATCTATTTTACTCCATTATTTTTCAGACTCTTTTCACCTATAGGTTATTACAAAATATTGAGTAGAGTTCCCTGTGCACTACAGTAGGTCCTTGTTGGTTATTTTATATATAGTCATGTTTATATGTTAATCCCAAACTCCTAATTTATCCCTCCCCACCTCCCTTTCCCCTTTGGTAACGATAAGTTTGTTTACTATGTTTGTGGGTCTATTTCTGTTTTGTATATAAGTTCATTTGCATCCTTTTTTTTTAGATTCCACTCATAAGTGATAGTGTATGGTATTTGTCTTTGTCTGGCTTACTTCACTTAGTATAATAATCTCTAGGTCCATCCATGTTGCTGCAGATGGCATCATTTCCTTCTTTTATACGGCTGAGTAATATTCCATTGTCTGTGTGTACCACATCTTCTTTATCCATTCATCTGTTGATGGACATTTAGGTTGCTTCCATGTCTTGACTATTGTAAATAATGCTGCAATGAATATTGGGGTGCATGTATCTCTTCGAATTATGAAGACATACAGATGGCCAAAAGGCACATGAAAAGACACTCAACATTGCTAATTATTAGAGAAATGTATAGGGACTTTATTAACAGAAGTAATGGCATGTTCATAAACAGGTTCCATTATGGTTACTGTGTGGGTGACTTCAGTCTCCCATCATTTGTTAAAAAGCCAGCTCCTTGGACCTTCTGTGCAGATTTTATTCAAAAGGATGTGGCTGACATTGATGGTGAGGTATTCGATGAGTTGTCTGCAAAGACAGCTAAAGGATTTGTGTGGTCCTTTCACACTCATGTCCTCATGATCAAGCACTTTTGGGAGCCCGTGGGCTGTGATCTGGTCTGCATCTGTGGAATCAAGCTACACTCACATAAGGCTGAAACCCAGTGTCTTTTAAGGAACAGGCCTGAAAGTCTGGCAGGGCTAAAAGGTCATGCAAGAAACTATGTGAAGAGACATGAAGCAGGATGCAGCATTAAAGATTCCTTCCAAGAGTTTACTCGTTATAAGGGTAATGCTTCTCTTTTACAGAGATGTTAAAAACAAAAAACAAAAAAACCCCAGCAGTTTCTTTAGCAGCCATGTGATTAAACCAGCAGGAGTTTAGAAAGAATTACAAATTATTTTAAAGGGAAAAATCAGTGCTGCAGATGGGCTCAGCAATGCAGAAATAAGAGTAGTCTAGAAATTAATGTTTTACTAATTTTCTCTGTTTGGCTTGTTAATTTCCTCTATTATAGGATCTGTCTGTTCCTATGTACTGAGAGATGGCTCCAAATAATATTTTGAAGTTACTTCATTATTCATTGTTATTTACCTTGCCAAGTACACAGATCTAAACAGTGAGGAATTTGAATGACAAAGATAGATTGTTCATATTTTGCTAATTGCATCTCTTTAATCTCTGTGGAATTTAAATATGATTAAATGAACCCTTCACATAAATTAACAACCAACACAAAGGAAATTAATCTCTCTGTTGCTATTCATATGAGTCTAACTTGTCTTTGAATATCATATAATAAAGTTAGTAGAGACTATGCAAAGTGACTGAGCTAAAGTCTCCCATTCAAGTCCTTACATGGGCTGCATTTTCTTTTCATAACCAAAATATAATCATGGAGTAAGTGGGGGACCTTTTGGATACTTGGCAAAATGTCTACATGTTTCTAAAGAGAAACTGCTACAAATGTTAAGGGTTGCAGGTGTCATGTGAATCCAATGACAGCTTTTCAGTAGGAATAGATGCTATAATCTGGGGTTGGACGTGGCTTTGGTACTGTGTGATCAGAGACAAACCAATTGGCCTTTATGAACTGGTAAAAAAAGGTAGTTGAAATATGCAGTTAACTAAGAAGTTGAACTGATCTCTAGAGAGGCAAATGCACAGAGATATTAAATACTTAAAATCTCTGCTCTTTGACATGAAAGTTTACCAGTTGAACTTAGGTTTTGAATGTCCTCTCAACCTTTCTGTTATCGATTCCCAAACTAATTATTAACTCTCTCCTATGGATGGAGTTCTGAGTCCCACACTAATAAATGAGTTTGCTTCTGGCAAAGCATGACACATCACGTCATGAAAAATGTTTTCCAAGAAGTGTTACCTGAGTTTGATTTTGTAATTATTTATTTTAAGGAAACTGAAATAAAAGCTCCCATTTATCAGAAATAAGTGGAATTTAGACTAAAAATATGCTTGACTATAAAGCAGAAGTTTTCAAAAACAGACATAGGATAAGAGTTTCCTATTTTAAGAAGTAAAGGACGTTTCCTACCTTGAGGTTCATGTGTAGAAATTGATGGGGTTTTACATTTCAGGTATCATCTGCTGGAGACTCTCTGGAATATCAGACTCTCTAGAAGTAGGACCAGACATGGATCATTTTTCTAGCTCCTTGGGTGCTTCTAATATGTAGCCAAGGTCAAAAACTGTTGCCCTGAATTCTCTCATTCCCAAGCAGATTTGCTGTCAGCTATCTGGCTATTCAGACCAAAGTGAGTAGGCACATGGATCCCTACTAATTCACCGGTAATAGGTGATGATTTCATTGTTTCTTTTCTCAGTAATTATTTGCATCATGATAGGGAACCTATACAACCAGCAAAGCCCTATCTTCATGATCTGTAATTGCATGTAGTTTGGGTTTTTTCATCCTTTTACCTCCTTGCAGCGATCATACATGAGGAAATTTGTTTTTTAATTTTTTTGACTTTGTATTATTCTGTTTATTTTCCCCATTACTTAATTTTTTTATTGAAATTCAGTTTATTTACAACGTTTTGTCAGTTTCAGATGTAGAGCACAGTGATTTAGTCATACATATTTATATATATATACTTTTTCAGATGTTTTTCCCTAATAGGTTATTACAAAATATTGAGTAGAGCTCCCTGTGCTATACAGTAGGTCCTAGTTGATTATCTATTTGATATACAGTAGTATGTATATGTTAACCCAAACTCCTAATTTATCCCACCCCACCTCCCTTTCCCCTTTGGTAACCATAAGTTTGTTTTCTATGCCTGCCTGTCCATTTCTGTTTTGTATATAAGTTCATTTGTATCTTTTTTTTTTTTAGATTCCACATGTAAGCAATACCATATGATATTTGCCTTTCTCTGTCTGACTTACTTCACTTAGTATGATCGTCTCTAGGTCCATCCATGTTGCTGCACATGGCATTATTTCATTCTTTTTTATGGCTGAGTAATATTCCGTTGTATATATGCACCACATTCAAGGGTCTAATTTAACAAAATGCCTTTTATTTTCTGTTTTGTAAATAAGTTCATTTGTGTCTTTTTTATTAGATATAAACGATATCATATGATATTTGCCTTTTGACACAAAATGTGCTAGCTGATCAAACAGTAAGTCCAGATTATATTATAATGGCCAGAAGAAACTTGAAGGACAGCAACCAGGTTCTCAGAGTTTGGAAGGGGAAAGAAATCCTCAAGCCTAGTTCCCTTATTTTCTAAATCTAAAACTTTCCTAAAAGACACCTGGATAGCCCCTGCATACACTGTAGCATGAGGGGGAGGGCACACATCCCGGGGTGAGCTCACACCACTGTGCACCTTTCTTTGTCGGCTGAGCAGGAAACTGCCTCTGTCACCCATTACATGGCAGGAGGCTTTCACTGGAGCAGCCTCCTACATGGGAAATCAGCTTTGCGGGGCTAAATTCTTGCTGAAGATCACAAAAGCGTGAATAAATTCCAGGATAAATTCCCCTCAGTGTAAAAAAGCACAACGTGGGAGACCAGTTTCCTTCATAACTGTGACATACGGCCTGCCAACTGGCCCATGTCACTTAAACTTATCAGAACGTAGTATAAAATGTTCATCCATTTTCAGCTTGATTTTGGAGCTAAACTGCAGTGTCTTTACACATATGATGGTACTGTAGGGAACAAGATGAAAAAGAAGTTAGTAGAGCTGGGTTAGTAATGGGATAATAATACACATAGGAATACCAGAGTGTTTGTAAACAGCCATAGATTGGCCAGAGTCAATGAGATGCCAAACGCCAGGACAGCCCATCTTCTTGATTTTAGCTTTTAAATTCATGTCAATTACTAATGATTCTTAATTTCAAGCAATACAAATCTACCAGCTAAGAAAGAACTCATTAAAATAATGTCAAGTAGGTTAACTTTCCAAGAGTCTGAAATTGAGGCCCAGGAGCTGCCCTCCAACGGTGTTGGGCCATAATCATGGCAGGATACTGGCCTGGTGAAGGACCACGCCCACGTGGGCACAGACCCCTCCCAGGCTGCTTCTAGAATCCTGGTTATTATTGGAGGTGGGGTGTGCCTCTGTTGCTTTCTCCACTGTTTACTGGAATGACTGTTCTCTCTGCTTCTTCTCATACCTAACTTCCATTGTACGTCGCTGTATCTGATGGTCAAGACAAGATCATGAGCCAGCTGGCCCTAAGGTTTTTTTTCAGTGCCTGTGGTTAGCGGGGTGGGCATGCCACCTCAGAGGAAGGGGAATTGCCCAACACAGGAAAATGTGCCCGTGCACTACAGTCCTAACTAAAAGCTACTGTCTTCTGCCGCTGTGTTGCTCCAGGTGGGGTCTACAGACACGTACCCATCTGTGAATTGCATGACCAGATGGCAAGGAGACAAACACAGGAATGAAACGAAGCTTTCAGAAATATTTTATACAGCAGTTTAGGCTTAAGTTTTGTGTATCTTTATTCCATTTTTATTTTATTTTTCTAGTAATTTATTTTTATTAATTTTGTATTGGTCAAGGACACATTGGAAACAAAAAGCTGGTCCCTTCACACAGGGAGTTTGAGAAGCACTACGCCTTACCATGTAAATAATGTGGTTTGTAATATATGCTTAGTAAAATAAATTCTGAATCACGTAGTCCGGGGAAAGTTTTATATTTTCATTTAATAATAAAAAATCGTATATTGAATACTTATCATATCGTTCTGCCTATCTCTACTATATGCCCATTTAAGCTTTACCACCCTGTGAGGCTGGTACTGTTTCTGTTCCCACTCTGCAGGTGAGAAAACTAATCAACAGAGATTAACTTTCCCAAGTATTTTGTTTCCAGAAGTTTCCCTCTTACACACCAAAGCACACTACCTTCTTGCATGGAAGACCCTACATAATGGCAGCCCGGAGGTAACTTAATAGTATTCTTTACTATCAGAAGTCGCCTCTAAAGCACAGATTCTTTGGTCAGATTCACTATTCTTCTGAGTAAGCTAAAAACCATTTTTAAAAAACAATGACTCCCGAGATAGAGGATTTCACTGTTTTGCTGGATTTGTTGCTGTTGTTTCCAGATTTCAGCAAGTTCATTTTTTAAAATCCTTTCACTTTTCTACAGTGACCATGTATCACTCTCTACCAAATTACAGGTAACTCTTTACTGAGACTCAAATCCCGGTATGTCTGTGTTTTGCAGCGTTATAGAGAAAGTGGAGCCACTAAGCATAAGATCCCATAAGAGGCTGACAGAAAGCACTCAATCCAGGTCATCTAATGCTTCTGGTGTCATGACCTATCAGAGACAAGGATCCCAGCACCTGAAGGGTCCGGGCCGGGAGACACACAAGGAGCTCTGGTAGGACCTGATCTAGGCTGGTGTCAGAGTGCAGAGCTTTCTATGTGCATCTGACTTGTCTAAGGTGTGGTCTTAGGAAATGTCTGCTCTCCAGGACCATGAATGAAACCAGCACCCCCGTTCTTCATTAACAGCCAAGACTGCTATAAAACCCACATTTCAGACCTGGCAGAAGTCACTAGACAGAACTGGAAATACATTAATGCTCCAAGGAAGGGGATATTAGCAATGAAGTCAGATGACCTCTAATGCATAAGCACAGTCTCTTCTCAGTCGATTCCCCTTAGAAGAAAAGCTTGCTGTATGGGCACAGAACTGGTTCCTTCTCCTTGGCCAAAACCCTAAGGCTAAGCTGAGGTGAAACTCCTGAGTTTGCAGAGTAGAAATAACTCAAGCGTGGAATCACCAGGCAAGGCAGTTCTTCTGAAGCCAAATAGAGCTCCAATCTCTGAAATTCATGTAGAAAAAATGATACAGCATATTTTATTAAAATATGTATTATTAACTAAGTGTATTTTCTCATGTCAGTCCAGTCATTTTCAGAAATCAAGCTAAGTCCTAGCCTTCTCTCTCCTAGTCTCAGACACATTACCATAAATTATCTCATCTTCAAGATGGCGGCCAACTCACAACAGTTGAAAAATTCTTCCATGTAATTAAAACCACCCTTTCCATATTTATCATTCATATGTTAGGCTGTAAAAGTGCAAACATTTGCCGTAAATAGGAAATGTGAGGATACTTTTATCTACATTTTTAGTGTTGGGTATAGATGCTGACTAAGAGCATTGTGACAGGGCAGGAAATTCAGAAGAATACACAATCCCAAGCACTTTATCCCTGACAGGGCAGTTTTAAGGTTTCATTTGTTTTCTTTTTTTTTTTGGTTTTTTTTTTGGGTGTTTTTAGTTTTTTTTTTTTTTTTTTTTTTTTTTTTTTTTTTTTTTTTTTTTTTTTTTTTTTGGTTTTTCCCAGAAGAGAAAGTACTACCAATTTACCCCACTCTTATTGAAAATACATCATGAGATACTCAATGGTTTCTAAACCCCTGTATAGAAAAGCTCTTATTCACCAAACAGTGTTTCCCACACATTGGTTTCTCATCACAACAAGTTTTATGCATAACAATTTTAAGTGTTGTAAGAAAAGGGTTTTATAACCCCCAATTGGGCATTGTGAACTCACTTACCACTTTACAGGTGGTGAGACCAGCATCTTTTTTGTTGGAAAGATTTTGTCAGCAAGTCCAAGATGTGGTCTTGGGTCTATTCCCTGAAGTCTTAGATCAATGTTGACCAAATTACCACTTCTGTTGGTCATTCAGTTTCCTTGAACATCTGGAGATGATATTTCAGTGGTGGCAGAGGACAAGAATATGTAGCTGGGACCTTAAATCTAATTAAATCCTAAAATCCACCTTTTTTTGAGAAACTATTTCATGTAATTTGTTTATAAATATCAAACTATCTGCCCAAATGTATAGTACAGGTTCAAGCATAGTTAACTACCTAATAAATGCTTATAGAATCAGTTTTTTACAAAAATAATAATAATAATAATGGTAATCACGCAGCCAACTAACTGCATTTATCTTGATTATCTATTATTTTGATGCTGAAATGAACAAACAAAACTGGGCTGAGGGACAAACAATTTACTTACAAATGAATTCAATGTAGATAATTAAAAATATCAAATACCAGATGTTAGTGGAGAAAAGAGAGTTTTCTGAGTAAGGAATTCAGTAGGTAAAAACAGTCTTATTTTATTGGGAACATTTTTTACTGTTTGAATTACAGTGAACCTAACAGATTCTTTTAGAAATGGAAGAGTCGTGGGATACAAAATAAAACATTCTCTCTCCCCAAAAAAGTAGAAGGGAACTTTTAATAAATTGTGGATGTTTACCATTTTGAAAAATATTCAGAGTCTACCAGCTAATGATGGAGAATGTTTTTAGAATGGTGTATTGGCTACCTATTGCTGGGTAACAAATTACCCCAAATTTGGTGGCTAAGAACAACACCATTTATTATTACACAGAGTCTGTGGGTTAGGAATCAGGCACAGCTTAGCTGTGCCCTCTGGCACTTCGTAGAGACAGATAAATCGCAATCGGGTATCACCTGTGGCCGTCCCAAGTCTTGCTGGGGAAGCACCCCACTCCACGCTCCCTCACAGGTTGTTGGCAGAACTGAGGGCTACAGTTCCTCACCAGCTGTTAGCTAGAGACCTCCCTTATTTTCTTGCCACCTGGGCCTCTCCTTAGGGCAGCTCACACATGGCATCTGGCTTCATCAGAATAAGTAAGAGAGAGAGCAAGAGAGAAGGCAAGTGACAGGTAAGTCACAGTCCTTTATAACCTGATCTAAAAATTTTTATTTTTTAGAAGCCTGTAACTAGGTCCAGTCCACCCTCAAGGGGAGGTGATGACACACATAAGTAAATACCAGCAAGGGAGATCACTGAGACCCATGTCAGAGAGCACCTACCACAAGTAAAGATTGATTTCTGCTTCAATGGTTGCAAAGTGAAAGGAGGAAGATGAAAGAAATGGTTAAGTTCCCACCATGACTACCCTCCAAAATATTAAAAATTTATAAGTCATTGTCTTTCTAGGACCTGATTCAGTTTCTATGACCGTATGTATAGCCAGTTAGCAATCCCTATTATCATTTAGTCTTACTTTTTAAAATGACATTTTCTTGTTTAAAATGTGTGTGAGTAAATTACAGAAAGAGAGCAAGAAGAAGGGAGGGGCTTCCCTGGTGGCGCAGTGGTTGAGTCCGCCTGCCGATGCAGGGGACACGGGTTCGTGCCCCGGTCCGGGAAGATTCCACATGCCGCGGAGCGGCTGGGCCCGTGAGCCATGGCCGCTGAGCCTGCGCGTCCGGAGCCTGTGCTCCGCAAGGGGAGAGGCCACAACAGTGAGAGGCCCACGTACCGCAAAAAAAAAAAAGAAGGGAGAATGGGGGCTGGGACAGTCCGTACTAAATGCAGACTGGATGTTGTGTCCCCCTTTCTCTTTCTTTGAATCAGCTGAAAGAACTGTCAGGAAGTAATCGTGAGCTCTGTGTGATTGTGTGTGCACTTGTGCGTGAGTTCCTATGTGTGCATATGCATGTAGGCATACATATTTTTACAATGAGAACACGCACAGGGGAAAGGATCCGTGTCCCAGTGGGTGGCCTTGTATATTTCCCTTGCTCCTTTCTCACTGTGGCTGTAAAACTGGGCAGAGGGACTTCTAAAGTTATTAGCCACTGCCTTAATTAGCCTTGTCTCCAAAAGGCGTTTCTCTGATGTATGCTATTCTCTTTTTTCTCCAAACAGCAATCTCAGTGGATATGACTTAGTACATCTCCCGAGTTATATTTTGTCTTTAAATGGAGGCAAATTTCAGTAATCCCTACATTCCCCTTTATTATGCTGGTTTATGGATGACCATCCTGCCAGGAAGGCTTTTCACCCCATAAACCAAGGATCTTCCACTTCGTTAATTAGCAGGGTACAAATAGTGTACGCAGAGCCAAGGAGAAGGTCCTTTTCTAATAAAATCTGACAAAACTTTGGAAGCTGCATGTGGGTCTGCCTTTGTGTGTGCGTGTACACGTGCCTGTGTGGCCCAAAGTCTCAAAAGCACATATTTTCCAAGAGTCGTGGCTCATAAACCAACATGGCTGATCTAACAGTTACACTCTCCCCACAATGATTTAAAGTGTCGTGAAGATTTTCTTGCATGGAACAAGTTCATTGTTCAATTAAAAGGCCACACTGTGCTTTGTTTTGCATTGGAGCTGGAAAGAGGAAAGAGAAAAAGCTTAACCATTCAAGAGACAGATAAATTGCTTTTTCTAAACAGACTCATTGCGTTTATAAACGTGGGTCTCCCATAATTTAAAAAAATCGTTTATGTGGGGATGAGCCTTATAAACAGTACAACCTCGTCAAGGCTATGGTTTTGTCCAATGAAAGGCCTGGACCCGACAAGACCACCAATTGTTCTGTTGTGTTTTGGAAGTTTGATCCAAGTTTACATTTCCAGCCAATGTTTCACCCTTTATGTTTATGACAGCACAGAAGAGCAAGCTCTGGGAATTTCTCAAGGGGAAGTCAGGGCAGTGTGCATTGTCACAGGAGAAAGAGAGCGAGGGAGGGAAACAAAGCCACATGTGGGAGGGAAGGCAGGAGAATGGGTGATCCCTCTTGGCTTGACATTTAAATACCAAATTGGATTCTTCTACATATCAAAGGCGAAAATATTTTCAGTGTTTGGACATATGCAGGAATTGCTAAATGGAGATTTAAGTCTGAGAAAGGACCTCAGCATCAACCATTTGCACAGCTGTTGTTGGAAAAGGCTCTAAACCATCCCAGTGTGTCTAGCGAATATAAATATTGACCATGTGCACTTCTAGGCTTTGTTTAGGGTTGTCCCTGGAGAGAGTGAGCTAATAAGCTTACTAAACACACATTATGATATTAACTGCCACCCATGACGGTTTCATGCATGAAATAGCTCTTTTGTGGGAATTAGAAAGTATCGCATGTGGTTATTTTGGTAAACTCAAGAGGAGTGACTATGTGTTAGTGTCTGTGAAACTATTTTAAACTATTTCTTCAATGGAGAGAGGAGGAAATGTTAAAATGCCAGAGTTAAGTTATTCCGGGATTCTTTGTCTCCCAGTGCCCCCATGTTCTCCCACTCACCATCCACCTGCCCTTCCAAGCCCTTGGACACCAGCTCTAGTGTTGAGCCTCTTTATGTTTGACATCATAACAGTGCCAAAAGCTCTAGAGGTCCCTGATCTCTTTTCCTCAGTGAAAATCCCATGGGTGGACAACCTGAGAGGCCAATGTAAGGAGATTTTGTAAAGTGCATCCCTAGTAACTAAGTGGTCTTGCATTATCATCCAGGAACTTAAGAGCTCTTAATTTCACAAGAAGTGGTTCTTGTGACCCCCTGAAAATTCCACATAAAATGTTAATACAAATGCCTTCCAGAAGCCACTGAATTTTTTTCCCCCATGATTTTGATCTTTGTGTGGTGACATTTTAAAGCTGTTAAGTTCTTTTTTAAAATTTTTATTGGAGTATAACTTGATTTACAGTGTATTAGTTTTAGGTGTATAGCAAAGTGAATCAGTTATACATATACATATATCGACTCTTTTTTTTAATTTATTTATTTTATTTTGGGCTGCATTGGGTCTTTGTTGCTGCGCCCGGGCTTTCTCTAGTTGCAGTGAGGGGGGGGCTACTTTTCATTGTGGTGCGTGGGCTTCTCATTGCGATGGCTTCTCTTGTTGCGGAGCACGGGCTCTAGGCGCATGGGCTTCAGTAGTTATGGTGAGTGGGCTCAGTAGTTGTGGCACACAGGCTTAGTTGCTCCGTGGCATATGGGATCTTCCTGGACCAGGGCTCAAACCCGTGTCCCCTGCATTGGCAGGCGGATTCTTTAACCACTGCACCACCCGGGAAGTCCTATCCACTCTTTCTTAGATTCTTTCCCATATAGGTCATTACAGAGTATTGAGTAGAGTTCCCTGTGCTATACAGTAGGTCCTTATTAGTTTTCTATTTTATATATAGTAGTGTGTATATGTCAATCCCAATCTCCCAATTTATCCCTCCCCCCTTTCCCGCCTGGTAACCATAAGTTTGTTTTCTACATCTGTGACTCTATTTCTGTTTTGTAAATACGTTCATTTGTACCCTTTTTTGTAGATTTCACATATAAGTGATATCATATGATACTTGTCTTTCTCTGTTTGACTTAGTTCACTCAGTATGACTCTCTCTAAGTCCATCCATGTTGCTGCAAGTGGCATTATTTCGTTATTTTTTATGGCTGAGTAATATTCCATTATACATATGTACCACATCTTCTTTATCCACTCCTCTGTCAGTGGACATTTAGACTGTTAAAGCTATTAAGTTCTTAAGAGAATCACTTATTCAGGTTTGGAAAAGAATCTTATAAGGAGATGAAGTCCAAGACAAATAATAACCTTCTGCAGCTGACTCCATCCTGCCACCTGTGTGCGCATTTCCATTTCACGAAAAATGGCAGATTTGGTCTTTACCTTCCTAAAGCCTATAGCAGTGTTCAGGCAATACTAAAGCTCCTTTCCCCATTTAGTTTCTTCTTTGTTTATGCCTGGTCTCTCTGTATCTTGGATATCCATGACAAAGCCAGTGGGACAAACAAGCAGAAAAGAAAAGTGGGGAGAGAGGACATTAATGCCCTCCCAGAGAAAATGGATGGTATTAAGCACTGTGAAATTTACTAACAGCCGGCTACAAGCCAATGAAAACATTCCACTTCGGGGTTCAGTGGTTGCAGATTAACAAGCCGAGAGTTTCTTCTTCTCTTCAAGGAGCAGCATCCTTCCTTCTTGATGTTCCCCCAAGCAGCCCTACCTAAGATGAAGATAAGATCCCTCCTCGTGTGATTTATCAGGAAGCTTGCACATGACTTCTGATGGACTTCCTCACCGAAAAGCAAAAGCTCAGGTTTCTTAGAAACACAGTGAGCGACAGAGATTTTTCCTAATGAACCAAAGCAAGGGAACGCAGGAGCACCTACGGTGTTTTTAGAGTTAAAGCAGCAGAAGCTACATATGACTAGAATCAGGTGAAACTTGCACTAAAGATACGCCAGTGGCATTCATTTTCCCTGAATCAGTGGTCCTCCAACTCTCTCCCATATTAGAACACACAGAAGCTTTGAAAACCTCCAGTGCCCATGATGGACCCCATACTAATTAAATCATCATCTCAGGAGGTTGGATCCAGGCATGAGTGCTGCTTTAAAACTCCTCATGTAATTTCAGCAAAGGCTGAGAATCAGTACACTAAATTGAACACTTCGAGTGTCTGCAAGTATGGGGCTCTGTGCTTGGAGCATTTCTATCTCTAGGGTCCATTTATCCTTTCCTTCCACAAACGTGTGATTATTCAGCAGCCACTCCCAAATAAAAAACAAGGCGAAGACTTGTGAAATCAAACAACAAACAAAAAATCAGCCAGGTGCCATAACCCAGGCCAATTTAAGAAGCAAGGTGGGAAGCAGTGGACCGTTCATAACCCGAGATATATTTCTCATAGTGCTGACTTTATAAGGGACAAAAATTCTTGGGAATAGCAAGCTTCATGCTCTCTTTTTAAGTAAAGAGCAGAACACTGACAGAACTCAACCTTGGTATCCTCTAAAGATGGTCTGAAAATAGAAATCAATAGTAGACTCCAACAAGACGTTTGATTTTCTAGCCTTACTTTTCAATATGTGAACTCTATATACTATAAGCAAATCCAGAAGGAGATCAAGATTAGTTTATTAACTAATTTCTGGTGATAAATTTGGTGATAATATTTTAGATGAATTAAAATTACTTGAATAATGATATACTAAGCAGAATAATCTACACAATTAGAAGAATCTAAAAAAAAAAACTAAAATCTATCATCTGTGCAGAGAGAATTCAAGCTTAATTTTAGCCAGCTTATTCTTAGTATTTTCTCCACGTAATTTACACTTCTCTTCTGGTATCGTTGTACTGTTGTTGCTATAATTTATTACCATTTGGATTCTTCAACTAAGTTGAAGCAGTATTTATTTATTTATTTATTATTTCTTTTTGGCCGCGTTGGGTCTTTGTTGCTGCACGCGGCTTTCTCTAGTTGCGGCAAGCGGGGGCTACTCTTCGTTGTGGTGCGCGGGCTTCTCATTGCGGTGGCTTCTCTTGTTGCAGAGCACGGGCTCTAGGCGCATGGGCTTCAGTAGTTGTGGCTCACGGGCTCTAGAGCGCAGTCTCAGTAGTTGTGGCTCACGGGCTTAGTTGCTCCGCGGCATGTGGGATCTTCCCGGACCAGGGCTTGAACCTGTGTCCCCTGCATTGGCAGGCGGATTCCTCACCACTGCACCACCAGGGAAGCCCCCTCAGTTGAAGCAGTTTTACAAGGTAACACTAGGGCTTCCCTGGTGGCGCAGTGGTTGCGAGTCGGCCTGCCGATCCACGGGACGCGGGTTTGTGCCCTCGTCCGGGACG
>NW_006778358.1:333899-359733 GCF_000442215.2 Lipotes vexillifer | reverse complement strand
AAAAAAAAAAAAAAAAAAAAAAAAAGGTAACGTTAACACTGCCTAATTCATCACTTCCTAATTTTACCGTATGCCCTCACATATGTCAGGGAATTAGAATCGTTTTTTTATATATATAACTTTATTAGAGTATAATTGCTTTACAATGGTGTGTCAGTTTCTGTTGTATAGCAAAGTGAATCAGTTATACACATACATATGTTCCCATATCTCCTCCCTCTTGCATCTCCCTCCCATCCTCCCTATCCCACCCCTCTAGGTGATCACAAACCACCGAGTTGATCTCCCTGTGCTATGTGGCTGCTTCCCACTAGCTATCTATTTTACATTTCATAGTGTATATATGTCCACACCACGCTCTCACTTCATCCCAGTTTCCCCGTCCCTCCATGTCAAGTCTGTTCTCTACGTCTGAGTCTTTATTCCTGCCCTGCCACTTGGCTCATCAGTACCATTTTTTTAGATTCCATATATGTGCATTAACGTAGGGTATTTTCTCTTTCTGACTTACTTCACTCTGTATGACAGGCTCTAGGTCCATCCACCTCATTACAAATAACTCAATTTCATTTCTTTTTATGGCTGAGTAATATTCCATTGTATATATGTGCCACATCTTCTCTATCCATTCATCTGTCAATGGACACTTAGGTGGCTTCCATGACCTGGCTATTGTAAATAGAGCTGCAATGAACATTGGGGTGCATGTGTCTTTTTGAATTATGGTTTTCTCAGGGTATATGCCCAGTAGTGGGATTGCTGGGTCGTATGGTAGTTCTATTTGTAGTTTTTGAAGGAACCTCCATACTGTTCTCCATAGTGGCTGCATCAATTTACATTCGCACCAGCAGTGCAGGAGGGTAGGGTAGTAGACTCTTAAGTGTCTTCAAGTTCTTGCTCAGGTCAGGGATGTACTAATCACTTTTACTATAAGCCTAACCTAGGGTCAGTAGATTTCCTGTGATTTTTATATTCCATCCTCTCCTTAAGTCCTATTCTCCAGAGCAGAGTGGTTTCTGTTGACATTAAGTCACTGCCTTTACCACTTAAAATCTTGGAAGGAAAAAGAAATCCCAAATATAATTTCCTATATTTTAGAATTAGGAAACAAGTATTTATTAACCACATATTTTGTGCAAGCTGGAGACACATCAGGAAACCAAACACAAAGTCATTTGAGCTTACAATCTATAAAGGTAGGCACACAATTTTAAAAACTTAATGTATTATATATGAGGTGGTAGTAAGTACCACTGAGATAAAATGTGACTTATGTTTTTGGTTTTTGGTTTTTTAAATTTATTTATTTATTTATTTATGGCTACATTGGGTCTTTGTTGCTGCGCGCGGGCTTTCTCTAGTTGCAGCGAGCAGGGGCTACTCTTTGTTGCGGTGCGTGGGCTTCTCTTGTTGCCGAGCACGGGCTGTAGGCACACAGGCTTCAGTAGCTGTGGCACGCTGGCTCAGTAGTTGTGGTGCACGGGCCCAGCTGCTCCACGGCATGTGGGATCTTCCTGGATCAGGGCTCGAACCCGTGTCCCCTGAATTGGCAGGCAGACTCTCAACCACTACGCCACCAGGGAAGCCCCAGCAGGCAGATTCTTAACCACTGTGCCATCAGGGAAGCCCCTGACTTATGTTTTAAAGAGCTTCTTGTGGAAGGCTTCACCCAGGAGGTAAGCTATGAGCAGAGACAGATGGCACAAGGAGTAATTGAGGGGGTTGAATAAAAATACTATTTACACAGATACAGGTAGGATTAAGGGGAAGGGATGGTGAGCTCCCAGGGACTAGCTACAGAGGGAAGCCGTTACCACGCACAGTTCTGAAGGGGCAGAGGAAAGGCGTGGTGATATTGGAACCTGGCAAGAACCGTAGCCATGGGAGAGGGGCTGCTTGTCAGCAGAGGGGGCTGGAGGGGAAAGAACGCAGCCACTGCCCAAGCCCCCAGCAGGAAGGGGACAGAGGGGTGTGGAAGACTGACTCTCCCCGCCCCTTCCTACATCCCACAGAACAAGGAGCCTGGTAAAGCGATGCATAGAGGCCAGCCCCCTGCAGCTCAAGGAGCAGAGCTCAGGGAAAGCACCAAGGAAAGGGGGCAGATGGTATGAGCCATCCCATGTTCTGGGGACAGCACTCCAACTGATCTCAGGTGGCCTCAGCCTGCAGTGGCTTGAAGCAGGATTTTGGTTCCCTGGCCAGAGATTGAAGTCAGGCTGCAGCAGTGAGAATGCTGAATCCTAGACACTAGACCAGTGGCCAGTGACAAGGCCCTGGCACATCAGCTTTGCAGAAAATGCATTTCCACAGAGAAATGGAAAGCAGTGAAACAAGGAAAGTGTTTATTAGGACGAGAGAGAGTACGCGTGGATAGACACACGTGTGCATAGATACCCAGGCGGGCTCAGAGAGAGAGTCGCACCCTCGTGGTAGTTTAAATCACTTATATGGGGCATTTCTTCCGGGTTTCCTTTGACCATTCATCTTGCTTTGCCTGGTTCTGAGTCTGTGTTTGGTATATCTCAGGATCCTCCCATGTATGCGTGCACATCTCTTAGCCAAGATGGATTCCAGCAAAGAGGCCTATGGGTAGGTTGACATCACTCCACTTTTGACCTCCAAGGAGCTTTTCTGTGCATGTATAGATGGGAAGGTCTGCTTGACCTCGAGAATGAGAAATACGTGGTCTCTTATCTGGGCAGTTGCTCAGCTCTTCTCTTCAGCTTGGAGTATCTGTCCACAGCGGACAGACTCCAGCTGTTTAGCCTGGGGCCCATCTATCTCCTGCCTCACGATGAGCAGGAAGGTCCTGAGGAGGGGGAGGTGTGCTTGACACACCCTAGGAACAGGAAGGGGCTCCAGGACATGATCTCAGTGAGCAAATGGAAACATTGTAGGAAACTGGGTCACTGAGGTGAGTAGGGGCAGAAAACGCAGGACCATGTGGACTCTACAAGGACTTTGTCTCTTATTTTATTTTTGTTTATTTTTTTTGCGGTACGCGGGCCCCTCACCGCTGTGGCCTCTCCCGTTGCGGAGCACAGGCTCCGGACGCGCAGGCTCAGCGGCCATGGCTCACGGGCCCAGCCGCTCCGCGGCACGTGGGATCTTCCCGGACCGGGGCACGAACCCGTGTCCCCCGCATCGGAAGGCGGACGCTCAACCACTGCGCCACCAGGGAAGCCCTGTCTCTTATTTGAATTAGGTGAGACGGAGATACTGGTGGAGAGTTTTGAGCAGAGGAGGTACAGGCTGCTGTGTGGGAAACAGATTCTAAGGGGCCAGAATGGGAATGACTGCAGTCACTCAAAGAATAAATTAATTCAAGTCTCTCTACTTTGCATTGAAGAGAGAGACTCAAGCTCAGTCCGTATACCCAGTCCCCAGTCGTATGGAGGCATGATCACACTTGCATTTGGACAAGAGTTCAGTCCATCATGGCTACAGACAAAGTGTTACCAAGTCCAAGCTCACTCTGCTCGCCGCACAACAGGCCAATAAATCAGAGACGGGGTGTAGAGGCAAGGACTAACGACTTTTTTCGGAAAGCCACAGACCGAGAAGATGGCAGACTAAAGTCTCCAAAAAACCATCTTATGGGGTTTGGATGCCAGTTTCTTTTATAGCACAGAGAGGGGAAGGAGATGAGGAAGTAAAGTAAGAAGGCCATAAGTTTTGCAAATGTCCCCTGGAATGGCCAGCCTCCGGGAAGGTCGACGGGGTCTGGATGTTTCCCTGAACAAAGGCACTTTGGTTTAATATTCAGGCAGAGGGGTAGGGTTCCCCGAGGCAGGCCATTGTATATAGACAGTATGCTTTTAGTGAACAAAAGCAACGGGAAACAAAGGTTAAAGTAAAAGAAACAGATCCAGCATGTAGTTGGATTTGTCTCTTCCCTGTTACAAAAGCATGTTAACATTTGGAAAAGCTAGGTGTTTGTTTAGCCCTAGGCTGACAGAGTCCACCCAATACCGGTCACTGTAACAGATGTGTCAAATGGAGTTCTAGAATATTTGGTCAGTTTTTGTAATACACAGCTCATAGAGAATATTCTAATAACAAAAATAAGCCGTGACAAATGTATATTCCAGGGTAAATTGAAATATATAGTGGGTAAACCATTGGTGCATTCTGAGAGCCTGGAGTGGGCAAAATAGCCTCTAAAATTACCCAACTGATAATTCCAGAAATGGGATGGGAGAATCTCACCCAGTGTGCAGATAATGGTCTTTAAGCCAATTTGTGTATCCCGGCTATGAGAATCAAGAGTGGCATGTAATCCCAGGTCCCCAGCCCAGGTGCCCACAGGCCAATGAGAATAACTCCTGCCAGTTCCTTCCTCTTCTGACCCTTTGAAATGCAGATTACCTGACAGCTTGTTCAGGCATTTGTTGTTGTTGACAAACAGCAGAAGACCAGCAGGCCTGTTCCAAGGCTACTATTTCCTGCTTCTCTGTATACCTTAGTAACTCAATCTGAAAATGGAAAACAAAAGCAAAAACACCTAACTTGCCCACCTTAAAGCATTAAGTCTGAAGAAACATAATATACCTAAAAGTGCTTTATACACTATAGTTGGCAAATGCAATTTTCTCTAATTTAACAAAATTTGGGGGAGAGTCTTCTGAATTCCACAAATACATCAGAATCTTCTATCCAATCACCCAGCTTGATGCTACAAGAGACAAAAAGAAAGACTTCAAGGGGCTGAATCTCAACCCATTTCTTTATTCAACAAACTCTTATTGAAAACCTCTTAAGCGGGAGGCACTTTTGTAGATGCTAGGAAAACAGTTGTGAGAAAGATAATCGGGGTACCTATCATCGTGGAGCTTACAGCCTCGTAAGCAGGAAGACAAATGAATGCCTTAATTAAGATAGGAAGTGCGTGATGGTTTAAATGAGGCATACCTTATATGTTGATGGACCCAGGAAATAGCTCATAAAGAACATAGTACTTGAGTCAGGTCTAAAAAGATTTTCAAACAACAGCAACGTAAATGCGCAAGATGGAAGAGAAGGTAACATGTGTAGGAGAGCGTTTAGATCAGGCTCCGGGAAACAGTCCAGTTTTCTTGAGGTTACGCCACACCAAGGGAGGTACCAGCAGAAAAGGTTGAAAAATTGTGTTGAAGCCCCAGCAAGGCCAGCCAGCCTTAGCTGGATAGACCAGAGTTTATTCTGAAGTCAGCAGGCAATGGGGAAAGCAATGTGATTGATCCAGACTGAATGGATTAGAATTGGGAAAGAATAAAATGCATGAAACCCATTGGGAGAGCATCACACCATTAAATCACGCCCCTGAGTCACTAGGGCTCAGATAATAATGAAACACACTGCAAAGCAGCATGCAAAGGTCATACACTTATCATGGATATGTAGAAAGCAAGAAAAAGATGTCTAGCCAGGGTCTTCTACCCCCATGGACCTCCCCACCTTATAAATATCATGCTTTCCAAACTTATGAATATAAAGGTCTCTCTTTAGCCTTGTTTAGTATAGTTACCACATCCGAAGTGGGAGAAACCAGGATTCTACCTATATACAGAGCACAGACACTCACAGAGTGAATCCAGCCCCAGCCAGAATCTCACAAGCTAAAACATTTATTCACATAGCAACTACCCAACAGCTCCCCATTTCTGGTGGAGCAGAAATGACTCAGCCTCTTTCTCCCCAGTCACGTTGGAAATTCTGTTGATTTTCTTAGAAACGTGAAGGAGAGGTCAGGAATAGATAAACCCAGCCATGATTTGAGGTAATAGAGCAGTGCCAGCTAGCAGCTGGATTGTTAGACAGACACATAATGTTTATGTGTGTGAGAGAGAAAAAAAGAAAAAGAAAGAGATTCCATGGATCAGGCAGCATAAAGAGGAAATGAGGAGGTTGACTCGAGCACTCATCATTCTCAAAGGACATTTGTGCATTGATTCTAACAAAACTTTCCTTGGGTGTAGATATGTGAAAAATGTTTTTATGGTAAAATTTAGATTTTATCCTCAAGCTAAAAATGTGTCAGATGATGCAGTTCTCCACCTGAAACACTTTCCATAGACACGTGGATAAAGCTCATTATATTCTTGGCTCAACCAATCCATTGTACCTACAGAAGAACCGCAGCGCAGAGCTGTCTTATGAAGCTGTTCCATGTCACATGCATTTCTAGTGCCATTCCCTCCATTTATTTCCCCTTTCAGCTTGGAAGTCACTTCACTGCACCTGTTCATCTTTTGTCAAGTATTTATTTTTTGGCCAGCTCTTCCTGTTTCTTATAGGGATTTTTTTTTTTTTTACCTTTCTTTTTGAAGAGGACTGAATAATTCATAGAGCTTTCAAAACTAAGAGAGAGTGTGTGTGTGTATATATATGTGTGTGTGTGTATATATATATTTCTTATGTATATGTATGTATGTGTATATATATATTTATGGGACAGAAAAGTCATTCTTACCACATTTCTAATCTAAGCATAGTCCTTTCTCACACAGCTGGCCCTGTACCACCATATTAAGCTCCGTACCGTGGAATTGCGAAGAAAGAAGAAAAATCTACTTTTCTTGGTGCTTGGGTCTATAGGGTCTGTTTATGTGTATAAGACATAGATTTTGTAGATAGATAGATAGTAGATAGATATAGATATACACATACTCACATATACAACACATACCCACATGCTGTCAATCATTACAGTATTTTTAACTTCTAACTTTTAAGTATCCTGAAATACTGTTCTGTTTCCAGGGTTCTGCAGATTGAAATGATAGCATGTGAGATCATGTACACAGAAAAGGGTTGTAGTTGATCAGATTTGAAAAAGCAACTTTTTAAACAGTTAGAATTTTGGTCTGAATGACTTGAGAAAATAATCTAGGAAACAAAAAAATATAAAAATACGGTCCATCAATTCTTCAGACACAGGGAACGGCTGTGTCAATGTATTAGACAAGCCTGGAAGGGTCATGCCATGCACTCTGCCCCAGTCAGGAACTATGCAGAGACCTGAAAGAGAAACCTAAGCCAAAAAAACCAATAAAATAGATCACTGGTGGAAAGAGAAAAGAGCAAGAGCTCATAAGGATCTCTGTATAAATAGAATTGGTAAAGGTTGGAGCTTTTAATGGGCTCATTAGAATAATGTTGATGGTAATGATCAAAGATAAAAAACTCATCTTTAATGCTATTTTAAAGATACATACCTAAGAAAATGCCACCAAGTTCTTCAGGGTCTTTCATGCAGAAATTTGCCTCTGGTACTGAGATTTGTAGGAAAATGAAAGCAAGTATGATATGTGAACTTAAGAGCCACTTTCCATGGGGGATGGAAAGATGAAGTGGTTATTAGGAGAACTGTTTGGGAGAGATCCTGCTTAGGGGAACCTCATATCATCTGTGTCCACAAGAATGTAATCAGTTTATTCACACTAAGAAATGAATGATTGTTAGTGTTTTGCATTCACCTCTTTCAGAGATAGCCTGAGGTCGCAGGAGGGCATCTCCAAAGACAAAAGTCCATTACTGGGGGCAGGAAAGGGAAGTGATCCCCTTTACAGTCCTAAACTGTAAGCACAATCCTCTCTCATACAGCTGGCCCTGCACCACCATATTAAGATCTGTACTGAAGAATTGCGAAGAAAGAAAAAAGAAATCTACTTTCCTTAGTGCTCGGGTCCATGGGTCTGTTCATGGTGCTACCAACGAAGCCAGCCATGGTGAGAGAAAGGATGGCTGGTGGGATATTAAGCAAGAGAATCACTTCCTTCGGAAAGGAATTTTTTACCTTCTAATTGAAATACTTTATTATTACCAGTACTTTATTATTACTTATTATTATGGATTCCCTATTGGAGTCAAAGCACCATATGAAAATAAATCAAATATCAAACATTGAGAGCAGTGTTTGAGCAAACACTGAAGTGCACCATACATAATCCCAATCAAATAACAAACATCGAAGTGCACCGTACGTAATCCCAGACATTGAAGGGCACCAGAAATAATCCCAGTCAAATAACAAATGAATCAATAAAACTGAATCCTGTGATTGTAGAAATTGAAACTGTGTTGACTGAATGTAGACAATTTGGTTCAACAAAGGAGAAAATCATTGTTACTCTAACTTCCTACGATATTTATTAATGTATATACCCATTGGTCCAATTAGTAGGTTTCCACTTTTCTTTAGAACAATTTTGCTTCACAATCTGAAGGTAAGTTAGGTGAATAACTTGTGAAAAGGGCTTACTTAAAATTAAGAATCTTTAAAAGGTAGAGTACCCTGAATTCTTATTGAAACCTAAGTCATTCCAAAGAATATCAAGTAGAAACCTACTTAGCTTCAAAAACATGTAGAAAAATCACAGAAATCAGAAATAGATTGTTTAGTTGCCACTCCAGAAATAGATTCTTCATGGGCTACTCCAGTTTCTAAAAGCCGTCTACTTTACCACCACAGTTTACTGACAGAAGATGCCAAAAGCTCCAAATATTCCTTCTCTTACTGTATTTTTTAATTAATGAGTCATAATTGATTTCCCCACAAGATTTGTCCTGAGAAAACCACAAAACATTAGAGCAAACAAGAACCGGATAAAGCCAGAGTTAGGTTATATCACTCAATTTCACATAGTGCATTACCCTTTTTGAGTACAACCAAGGCCTAGATAAGTCTCCCATTTCTAGAAGGATGTTTTGTTTTGTTTTGTTTTGTTTGCGGTACGCGGGCCTCTCACCGCTGTGGCCTCTCCCGTTGCGGAGCACAGGCTCCAGACGCGCATGCTCAGCGGCCATGGCTCACGGGCCCAGCTGCTCCACAGCACGTGGAATCTTCCCGGACCAGGGCACGAACCCGTGTTCCCTGCATCGGCAGGCGGACTCTCAACCACTGCGCCACCAGGGAAGCCCTAGAAGGATTTTTTAATCATACTCAGCACAATGTACTAAATAGCCATGAACATGAACGACTGGCTTTGCATTCTTAATGACTTTTAAACAGGTGTGATATTGTACAGGTTTATATTTTCAGGTTAATATCGTAAATTTTAGAACACAAGTGTGAAGGGAATTTAACTGCATTGTTAAACAGTTAACTTGCTTTGTGCAGACTGTCAAAGGGAATGTGATTATAGGATGACCAGAAACCTGCACTTCATTAGGACCCAGAAGCCTTCTACTCCCAGTAACCCTGCTTCTCTTTTCCTGTCCAGTCTTCCAAATGGGGAACGTCCATGCAGCTGCCTCTCATCTTGTCGCTCCTGGCCTTCTCTTTGTGACAGTAGAGTACACAGTGACAGTTTTATATTGGTTGTCTTGCTTTCACATGGCTGTGCTTTTTTTCCCCTTACAGCATATGTTTAATATTTAAGATGAGACAGAATGTTTAAAGTTGTGGGGTTATCAGTTTGTTTTCCTTAGAAGGCACAGATGCCCCAGTATGCGAAGTCCTGGAACTCTTAACATCCTCATAGCACAAAGTGCCCAACTTTGCATCTCTGTTTACGCAATTATGATTATCTAAATGGTCGAATGTTTTGAGCCAGCACATTTTTGCTCTTTGCAGCCATTATGTTGATTGAAGACAACTGAACAATATACAAGGAAGAATTCGATGCTTTGATTAAAAGAAAAAAGTGTCCAGATGACTTGAGGAAGCTGGTCAGTTCCCCATATGAGATGTACTTTGGCTTAAGTAGTAATGCTGGTATTCACAGTTTGCCCATGATTGAGTGGAGGGCTTACTCTTTAGGAGAGAACTTGCTAGCTTTCTTTGTGGGGTTCCACATAGGTCTCCAGTTGGCTTGTACAGCTCAAGAGGCAGCGGCTCAGTACAATTCTTTCACCAAGTCCCCTAGACTGAGAGAAGTCACAGAGCTGTCCTCAGAAATCCAACACCATGTTGTCACTGTCAGTCCTTCCAGGCCACTTCAGTTCTTGCCTCTCTGATCTCTGATGAGCACGGTGTAGCCTCTCAACAGAAGTGCGATGATATTGATGGTGACGTTTTCAAGTGGTAGGTCTAGGCAAGCAGATCAGAGCAAGCCTTGAAGGACTGACTGGTAACTTGCCTGCCAATTGTCTAGGTCAAGTGCATTTCCACAAAAGGGCTGGGAGAGGAAGACAGCAGTCATCACGCTGATGACCTCTGGGCTACTTGCAGAAAATTCAACAGGTTGAAGCCCAGGCAAGCCAAATGAGTACACTGAGGAGAAAAGTCCATTTAAAAGGATATATTAAACTCCATGTGCAACATTTCAGAAATAAAAGAGTGGAAAATGGGACCCATCTAGGAAAGGAAAAGTTTCTTAAAAGATCGGACTCTCAGTTCTTTAGTTGAAGGATTCTGACAAATGGTGCCTATCTACAGGTCAATTCCCATCCCTTTCCATGCCCTTTCCAGTATTGTGCCCACTGGGTGCAGCCTATTAAATACAGAAGTTGGGAGGAGGGGGTTTAGATGTAAACATCACGAAATCTGATAAAGGCTCTCCTCACCCTTTGGTATTCTGGCACACTTCTCTCCAGAAAGATCAACACCTTCTTAATTGCCATAGCTTTATCTTTTTATGGCCTCTGGCCTCTGCATGCACATGAAAACAAACTCTTTCTGACCAGTAACAATTTTTCCTTTCTTTGTGCAAAAATAGGGAGGAAGTAGGAAAACCCAGAATTTATTCAGACATTTGACTTTTTTTTTAAACATGGTTTTAGTTCTCAATTTTGAAAGATAGAACCATAAAGAGATATTTTTGTGGAATCTCCTTTAAAGGAGATTATACAACTTTGCAACGTAGCAACTGCCTTAATGTTTTGTTTTGTTTTTTTCTATTTCTCATGCAACTCAAAATTTTCAAAACAGATTAGAGGTCAGAGTGCCACTAATTCATTTCAAAAAAGACCAGCACGTGGGGCAATAGAATATATATCAATACTTGTGTTGTCGTCCACGCATTCACAATCTAGGGATCGAAACCTTGGACACTGACTTTCTCTTTATGTAACTTTTGGAAACTACATTTTTATAGCCCCTGGAAAGAGAAGGGAAGAATTGGAGAAATAATGGTTATTTTAGGGACCTAAGCTTAAGGTTGACATTGTGAAATACAGCACCCTTAGAACATCCCATGGTAGTTGCTACATTTCATGGTACAATATGTTATTATCTCTGAATCTTCATAGGTACAGCTTTCTATTGTGTTTATAATTTTTATCACTGAAGTCATAAGACTACTTCAAGCATTATTTTTCTTGGCTACTCTAAGTTAAAGATGTATTCTTGTATTTTGATAGACTTCTAAGTTTTGAGCCAGATTTGTTCACACTAGGTTATCTGTTTAGTCGAATGTAAATTGCAACAGACCCTTTCTGACATTTTGTGTACTTACTTACAACGAAAACATACAAAACTCATAACCCTGATGTGAGTACACAATGCTCTTTGTTCCGTATTTTGAGTAGGTAACAATGCCAAACTCTAAAGAGAGGTAAATTATAAACGCTTTGTGGCTTTTGTGGCAAAAACAGAGGTTCTTTGCAATGATTAAGTATTAGATAGATTACGGTTGTGATGGGTTACTCCTAATTTTATTTTGATCGTTACAGAATTCAAATCATAAGAAGAAAAACTATTTCCAGGGATAAAGGACAGCTCTGTTCACAGCTCAAAATGAGTTCTAGGTCTGTAAGATACAAAAAGAGAAAGAGTTATGTTAATAACAAACCACACATTTGATATCTTGCACATTAATCTTGGTCCTAAATTTTTCCCTAAGAAAATGAAATCTCTATTTCATAACTGTTTGACTGTATTTATGTGGGTTATTTTTTTTATAATGAAGAAAAGTGTGTCCTTTACATTGCATTACTGGCCAAAGATGATCATTGAAAGTACAAATACCTGACCATTTCTTTGTGGCTTGTGCTATTCTGTGATGTAATTAAGTATCATAATAGTCAATCACTGAATATTTAACTGTATTATTTCATAAGTCTCTTGACATGGCTGGAAGAGCCAAATGGACCATTTTGCAAAATGCATCTTTTTATTTTCTTGATCCATGAAGCCAATCTTTTAGCTATCAACCATGAATTTTTTTGTTATTCAGAATAACCTGAAATTAACTCTTAAACAATAAAACATTGAAATTTCTTAAAATCTAAAATTAAGCTGCCATTTTCAACTAATTTTCTGGTTTTGAACTGTTTTAAGAGATTTGATCTTCTCCTTAACCAAAAAGTACTAACTTAATGCTTAGAGGCCAACCTGCACATCATCTGACCCAGAATGAGGAATTTTTTTAAGGGTGTTCACCTTGAGTGAGCCAAAACAATTCCTACCTCAAGGCTTCTATCTGCTCAACCTCTGAAGCATAAATCTGAAAATGTTTTTATCATCTTTGGAAGTAATCTTTGCTCCTATTAATTTAATAGAGAGAGATTTTAAAACCAAGTGAATAAGTGTAACAACAACAAATCTTGAGGAAAACCCAAGCCACCAAGCCATGCATGGGTTCTAGGCACATGGGCTTCAGTAGTTGTGGCTTCTGGGCTCTAGAGCACAGGCTCAGTAGTCGTGGCACATGGGCTTAGTTGCTCTGCAGCATGTGGGGTCTTCCCGGCCCAGGGCTCCAACCCGTGTCCCCTGCATTGTCAGGCGGATTCTTAACCACTGCACCACCAGGGAGGACCCATTCTGCCCATTTTTGGATTGGGTTGTTTGCTTTTTTGATATTGAGCTGCTTGCAAATTTTGGAGATTAGTCCTTTGTCAGTTGCTTTGTTTGCAAATATTTTCTCCCATTCTGAGTGTTGTCTTTTGGTCTTGTTTATGGTTTCCTTTGCTGTGCAGAAGCTTTTACGTTTCATTAGGTCCCATTTGTTCATTTTTGTTTTTATTTCCATTCCTCTAGGAGGTGGGTCAAAAAGGATCTTGCTGTGATTTATGTCATAGTGTTCTGCCTATGTTTTCCTCTAAGAGTTTTATAGTGTCTGGCCTTACATTTAGGTCTTGAATCCATTTTGAGTTTATTTTTGTGTATGGTGTTAGGAAGTGTTCTAATTTCATTCTTTTTCATGTAGCCGTCCAATTTTCCCAGCACCACTTATTGAAGAGGCTATCTTTTCTCCATTGTATATTCTTGCCTCATTTGTCAAAGATAAGGTGACCATATGTGTGTGGGTTTATCTCTGGGCTTTCTATCCCGTTCCATTGATCTTATTTCTGTTTTTGTGCCAATACCATACTGTTTTGATTACTGTAGCTTTATAGTATAGTCTGAAGTCAGGGAGCCTGATTCCTCCAGCTCTGTTTTTCTTTCTCAAGATTGCTTTGGCTATTCGGGGTCTTTTGTGTTTCCATACAAATTGTAAAAAATTTTGTTCTAGTTCTGTGAAGAATGCCATTGGTAATTTGATAGGGATTGCATTGAATCTGTAGATTGCTTTGGGGAGTATAGTCGTTTTCACAATGTTGATTCTTCCAATCCAAGAACATGGTATATCTTTCCATCTGTTTGTATTGTCTTTGACTTCTTTCATCAGTGTCTTATAGTTTTCTGCATATAGGTCTTTTGCCTCCTTAGGTAGGTTTATTCCTAGGTATTTTATTCTTTTTGTCGCAATGGTAAATGGGAGTGTTTCCTTAATTTCTCTTTCTGATTTTTTGTTGTTAGTGTATAGGAGTGCAAGAGACTTCTGTGCATTAATTTTGTATCCTGCAGCTTTACCAAATTCACTGGTTTGCTCTAGTAGTTTTCTGGTGGCATCTTTAGGCTTTTCTCTGTATAGTATCATGTCATCTTCAAACAGTGACCGCTTTACTTCTTCTTTTCCAATTTGTATTCCTTTTATTTCCTTTTCTTCTCTGATTGCCATGGCTAAAACTCCCAAAACTATAATAATAATAGTGAATAATAGTGGTGAGAGTGGGTACACTTGTCTTGTTCCTGATCTTTGAAGAAATGCTTCTAGTTTTTCACCATTGAGAATGATGTTGGCTGTGGGTTTGTCACACATGGCTTTTATTATCTTGAGGTAGTTTCCCTCTATGCCCACTTTTTCAAGCAGAGATTATGAACTTGGACTACAGCAGGAACTCGCAATGCACATGTATCCTAGGTCACCTTAAGGTGTCCATCCACCCACCAGGCTGCAAAGAGACCCTCAGTAGGTAAATGAAACAATATTTAAATGTACGAAGTTCCTTTATTTGTCCCTTCTCTATTTAATAATATGGAGAGAATAAAATATTTCTCTATATCATTGGGTCATTGGTTTTCCCAAGCACTAAAAAAATTATAATAGGAACATTGTATTTGAGTCAATATTTATATAGTACTTAGAACAGGGTCTTATATATAATAAATGCTTTATACGTTTTTTATATTAAAAGAAATTGTAAAGAATTTAAACAATGGTGGATCATATTTTCAAATGGCTAAGGAAATTCAGGAACTTGCTTTGCTTTGGAAACAATTCTAATTAATTATTGGTATTTTACATGTTCATAAGTTTACTGGTGATTTCTGTTTTTTCTCACTTGAGAGCTGAATGTGTGAGCTAGACTGTTTCTCCCTATAGGGCCTGTTTTCTGCTATGAACTGAAAATTTATGTTTCTCTTTACCAAAATCTAAATTCAATACTATACCATCTATTGCACTTTGAAAGATGCAAACGTTGGAATTTCGTAACTATTCATGGAGAAATGAGGCAAAAGCATTATCTGACAATTGAAGGTAGAAAGCAATTAAGGCAGCCACATAAAGTACAACTGGAAGTGGAAAATTATGGATTTTGCAAAAGCCTTTTCATGGAAATCTATGTGTTTTCTTGTCTTGTCTACACAAAACTGGCTCATTTGCCAAGCTTTGCAAAAGCTATCCATGAGCTCTCTGGAAAAAAAGCAAATAAGTATTACGGTCTCTTCCACACTGTCAAGGAAAAGCCAATTCCGATGATTACAATTGATGTGTGAATCAGTTTTGGGGAAAAACAAAACACACACACATACAAAAGTTCCTGTTTCATCTTAGGTAACTAAAGTTAAATAGGGTACATTTTAAATTTGTGGGCCAATGTAGAAATGTTATTCTTTTTCTCATTTATTGTGAGTTTTCATGTTTCATTGTTATTAGAAGTGAGCAGTGATGTGACTCATGTACAACAGCAGGTACCGTGAACAAAGCACTAAGAATTTGGCTCTCAGATACTTCAGGTGATGTGAGCTGCAACAGATTGTTTTTGTGTATGCATGTGTCTTTTTAAATATCTTCCGAGTAGACAAATTTTTTTAAAAATTCATTTATTTATTTTTGGCCGCGTTGGGTCTTCATTGCTGCATGTGGGCTTTCTTTAGTTGCGGCGAGTGCGGGCTACTCTTTGTTGCCGTGCATGGGCTTCTCATTGCGGTGGCTTCTCTTGTTGCAGAGCACGGACTCTAGGCGTGCAGACTTCAGTAGTTGTGGCTCTCAGGTTCTAGAGCACAGGCTCAGTAGTTGCGGTTTGCAGGCTTAGTTGCTCTGCAGCATGTGAGATCTTCCCGGACCAGGGCTCAAACCCGTGTCACCTGCATTGCCAGGTGGATTTTTAACCAATGCGCCACCAGGGAAGTCCAACGAATATTTTTAAACTAAGTGTGTATGCTACCTCAGCCTAAATTAAGTAGAGGGCCAAAGAAAAAAGACCTAAAAATGAGATGTTGATGAAGCACAGAGATGTTCCAACTCGTTCCGTCTGAACCATCTGGTTGCTCCAAGTACCAGGCAGTCCCCGACTTATGATTTTCCAGCGTTACAATGGTGTGAAAATGATATACAAATTTTGAACTTTGATTTTTCCCAGCCTGGCATGATGCGGTGCCACACTCTCTCATGATGCTGGCTAGCGGCAATGAGCCAGCTGCCAGTCAACCACGTGATCACGAGAGTAAACAGTATCAAGACCACTATTCTCTTTTTCACTGTCAGTACAGTATTCAATACATTACATGAGATATTCAACACTTTATTAAAAAAATAGGCTTTGTGTGAGCTTCCCTGGTGGCACAGTGGTTGAGAGTCCGCCTGCCGATGCAGGGGACACGGGTTCGTGCCCCGGTCCGGGAAGATCCCACATGCCACGGAGCAGCTGGGCCCGTGAGCCATGGCCGCTCAACCTGCGTGTCCGGAGCCTGTGCTCTGCAACGGGAGAGGCCACAGCAGTGAGAGGCCCGTGTACCGAGGGAAAAAAAAAAAATAGGCTTTGTGTTAGATGATGTTGCCCAACTGTATTCTCATGTAATTGTTCTGAGCATGTTTAAGGTAGACTTGGCTAGTTATGATGTGCAGTAGGGTAGGTGTATTAAATGCACTTTCAACTTAAGATATTTTCAACTTATGATGGGTTTATGGGGACGTAATTCCTTCACAATGGGAAGAAGATCTGCAGTTCCTATAAATATTTCCAACTCCAAACGAAAGAAAATTGAAAGGGGTTTGTTGTAGGGCCAAGCAAAGAACATTTCCTTTTGCTCTTTAGGTAGAGAGTTTCTTGGTGGCCGATTCCAGTTGCGACTCCTGATTGACTTAGAGATGCAGGAGAACAGCTCCTGGACTCAAGGTGCTTGCAGTCCAGTGGGTGGAGAGACACTATGTGAAAAGGGCCATGGTACAGGTACAATTCTGTGAAACGGTAAAAATAGTTAAATAATTCAGCCTGGGTGGATCTGGAAAGGCTTGACAGAGAAGCTGACACCCTACTGGGAATTTGAGCAGTGACTGGGGATCAACCAGTTAGTCTGGGGGAAAAGAACTTCTAGGCCAGGAGAGCAGCATGAGCATGTGCTCTGAGATGTGAACTTGGGGGAAGCGTCTCCTACACACTGTAGAAAAGATTAGACTTTGTTACCTAGGTAGTGCCTAATACAATGTCCGGCACATAATAATCATTCAGTTAAAAAGTATGGGAAGGGCTTCCCTGGTGCCGCAGTGGTTGAGAGTCCGCCTGCCGATGCAGGGGACACGGGTCCGTGACCCGGTCCGGGGGGATCCCACGTGCCGCGGAGCGACTGGGCCCGTGAGCCATGGCCGCTGAGCCTGCGCGTCCGGAGCCTGTGCTCCGCAACGGGAGAGGCCACAGCAGTGAGAGGCCGCGTACCGCAAAAAAAAAAAAAAGTATGGGAAGAAGTGTACTGGTTTTCGGGGGCTACCGTTACAAAGTACACGAACCAGGTAACATAACAGAATTTCTTGTTTCACGGTTCTGGAGGCTAGAAGTCCAAAATCAAGGTGCTGGCAGGGACACGGAGAAGGATCCTTTCTTGCCTCTTTCAGCTCCTGGTGGCCCCAGATGTTCCTTGGTTTATGGCAATATAACTGCCTCGATCTTTATACTGCCATCTTACCTCTGTGTCTGTTTCTGTGTTTTCTCTCCCTGTGTCTCTGCTTTCTTTTCTTGTAAGGACACCATTTATATCAGTTGAGTATGACTGCATCTTAACTTGATTACGTCTTCAAAGACTCTATTTCCAAGTAAGGCCACATTCACAGGTACCAGGCGTTAGGACTTCAGCATAACTTTGTAGGAGACCCAGTTCAAACCCCAACAAAAGGTATGAGCCATTCAAGGTTTTGTTGCAGGGGACTTGGACCATATTTTAGAAAATTGACTCTAAATGCAGTACCAAGGCTATATTAGAGTGCTGGAGAATTGGAAGGAAGGCCAGAGTAAGGGCTATCAGTCAAGGAGTTGTTGAGAGAAGACAGAGATGATGAAAACTTGAACTGAGGAGATAGCAATGGAGACAGAGAAAGGGAGGGGAATCCTAGTTCCATAAACTAATCAAAGTGAGGGACTTGACAACTTATTAGATATAGGTAGGATTCAAGGTGATTCCCAGATTTCCAGCTTAGGAGGCAGATTTGACCAGCAGTAATACCTTAACACCAATACAGAAAGTAACAGGAAAAGGTTGTTTCCCAAAGGATATTGATGCATTTAGTCTTGTACATATTGTATTAGAGATACACTTGTTGGAAAGAGTTAGTATAGATAGCATTGTCCAGTAGGACTCTCTACAGTGATGGAATTGTACTGTATCGGTGCTGTCTGGTACAACAGCCACTGGCTACGTGTGGCTAGTGAGTCCTGAAATGTGCACACAAGGAGCTGAATTTTTAGGTTAATTTTAATAAATTGAATTTCTAGTAGCCTTAGATGGCTAGTGGCTACCATAGTAGGTAGCACTGGTCTAGCAGGTATTTGGCTATATGTATTTAATGTTTGGGTGAGATATGCAGAAACAGCATGGTCTAGACAGGAACTTGAGTTTCAGGAGTCATTAGCTTAGAGGCATTTGCTGAAGCCGTGTGAGTGCATGAGCCCACGGTGAGGAGGGGGGCAGATGCTAACAGAAGAATTAACGATGAAACTCTGTGGAAACACTGGTGTATAAGTGGTGCACCACGGAAGAGGGTGAGAAAACAGCTCCTGAGAAGCAGAAAGGAAAAGCAGAAGAGAGAAAGGTGCTGCAAAACCAGGGGAGAAATTTCAAGGAGAGAGCAGTCCACCGTGACATTAAAAAATAAAATAAAATAAAATAAATTATAATAAACCATGAGAAAAGACTTTCACCATTACAGTATTCTTTTGCCAGTAAATGCAGTGGTCATATTTTGTTTCACCAAAAGTACATTGTGCTCTAACCATGGATTTTTATCTATATTCTATTTATCTTTATTCTCCCCCTATCAACCCCCCATTGACGTGAAAGACATTTCAAAGGTTTGTGGCGGCAACAATAAGAAATTTATGAAGGTGGGACTATACATGAAATCTAGTGGGGCAGGAGAAGATGGCCAAGGGACTGCTCACTGGAAATCCAGAAGAGCATATGCCCCTAAAAACTCAGCCCCATAGCAGGAGAGCCCAGAAATGCTTTCCCATGAGGTCCTCAGTAGAGATTTTTAATTTTTGTCAAACACTTCTACAGATAGCAATATCTTAACCTTTCATGGACTCCACCTAACTACTCTGTAAAGTGGGTGGAATTATTTCCAGTTTACGAAAGAGGAGGTTGGTGGCCCCTGGAGTTTCAGCATCTTGTCTCACATGATGCAAGTTGCACATAGTAAAGCAGAGGCAGGAATCCAAGTTCATCTGTCTTCAGTGTTCTTTTCACCCTAACAGTGTTTCCTAAACTTGAGACACTTACAAATGCAGTCATGATCTTTGCCATATCTCTTCACACCTGTACTATTAAATACTATCACTTAATATTTTTAAAAGTAAACTTAAGTTATTTAAAAGCCAAATATTCATAACCTTACTTGAAAGACCAGTATTGTTTGTCATAATTAAATGATTTTTTAAATAAGAATAAATTATAAAGAATAACTTTTACAAAACATTAAAATGTTATTAAATGCTAGCTAAATAACTGCTGCCTGTCGAGGACTTTGAATCTGAGCCTTTCGTTTTATTAAAAAGGAAGATTAACAAATGGTTAAAGAGGTTCTAAAAACATGCTCTACCGAAAGGAGATTATCTCCTCACCTTTTGAAAAGGGTTGCATCTGATAGCAGTGGTACTCAGGGATAAAACATCCTGCTTTCCATTAAAGAATAAATAGTATAAGGTCATCTCCCTTTGCCATTTTACAGATTTTTTAAAAAGTACTAGGAAGTTATCGTTTCAACACAAAATAAAGCCATAAGGAGGCTGTGAATTATAATCCAGGACTCTTACATAGTTTCTGAGGCCACTTGATATTTCCTTGGGAATAAATTGTCTAAAAGATCCTTTCTAGATACTCTGCATTGCAGGCGAAATCATCCTGCACTATAGATTCCCAAGGTGCCATTCTGTACATTTCATTGATTATATTTATGGCTTTTAGGGCAACGTGGGTTAAAAGCTTCCTTAGCAGTGTGACTGTTCTCTTTTAGAGGAACTAAAGGACAAAATAGACTCCACACTCAAATCAGTTTAGAGTCGAAAACTGGATAAATTGAGGTATTGGTGTTAGACATAAAAATAAAGCCAGGCATTGGACTAGACTATATCCCCTGATATGAGAGGACCCTCACGCCCTCGTCAAGATTTCAGGGACCAATCACCATACCTCTGCCTTTATAGGACTGGTCCAGGTGACTGACAAAGCAGGGTTTTTGTTCTTGGGCAATAGTCTTAGCCATAATCTGATCCTGGGAGGTGCCACCTTCTGAAGGACATTCCCAACAAGAACCCTTGAGTCCTAAAGGTAACTCCTCCCAGGTAAAATGCAGGATTAACTTTGTCTGTATAAATTTCCACTTTATAGCAACCAATACCTCAAATAAGTTCTAGGGTGTGTCTTTGATGTGAACCACATTAAAAGAAAATATTTTGAAATAAAACAAAAAGAGAAAGATCTCTTAGATTTTTTTTTTTTTTTTACTAGCTAGGTTTTATGGATCTATTTTTTTAAGCTTGAGTTTAAGCTAAGAAAAGAAACTTTGCTTTTTATGGCAAGAGTTCTTGAGTAGAAAGGCAGCTTACAATGGAAAGCATCTTGCACAAAAGTTTTGGTAATCAGAGGGGGAAAATGCAGAATAGCTTTGTAAATTTTGACATTGAAAGGCCAATGTAATGTAAATATGACTTCCTAGAGTGTAAACAGCGGTGGTTTGAAAATAAAAACTTGTACAAAACGGGCAGCTATCTAGTTAGAAGAAAATGTGTCTAATAAGCATGTATGCATGAGATGCCTTGAATATTTTTGATACTGTACTATAATTACTGAAGAGGTAAAATTTCCAGGACTTTTGAAACCATGAGAATAAAAGTTCATAGGGTTTTCCCTCCAGAAAACGACAGCTATACTTTTTGGTATTCTTTACATATTTAATTTAACAACATAAAACACATCATTCGCACATAAATCACATACTTGGAAATGTTTGAAATTATTAATGGAGCCACGAGTTCTTAAACTTTAAAGTATCCACTGGCTCTTATTTTAGACAACAGATGAAAATATCAGTATAAAAAAGTATAATTCTATTCATTTGATTTACGATCTCCACTGTATGAAATAAAAATTAGCCTCATTTTGAGAAAATCCAAAAATTTACCAAAAATATTCTTTAATTCAAATGTTTTCCACTACTAGGAGATTTTATATTCACTGTCCTTACCTTGGACTCCTGTAAACTATGTTTTCAGACTTAGATGTACTTTTCTATCCTTTTCCATCCTGGATTTCGTGTGATTCAGGCACATTCTCAACATAGAGTCTTTTTTTCTCTCTCCCTAAAGGCTACAAGCGATTGGAAAGGGTAGAGTCTTTGCTGTGGATGTACTTGAATGGGGCTGCAGTGCAGATAGGAGGTGGGTCGGGAACATTTGCTTTATAATCTACTCAAGTGCAAAAACTCCTCCCTTCCAGACCACACTGGGCACTCAGGCAACAGTAAGCATGTGTGTTAAATGATCCAGTGAATAAATGAATTGTCACTTTCTTTTCTGCCTATAAATCTGTAATCCAAGAATCTGCAGCAGCGCAACCTACTGAATTTTCATACCCAGTGTCTATCCCTATGTATGTATTCCTTGCAGTTTATTCTGTTGATTTTCCTGCAGACATCAGTGGTGTGTGTTTTATGTTCTTTTTCGGTTTGGGGGATATATCCAGCTTCCCGATATCATTAGGAGACACAGGCCACAAAATACATGTCCTATTGCAAAAAACGGTTTGTTCATTTCTCCTTAAATTCTCCCATTCTGCTTTCATGACATTTACATGTGTTCATCTCTATCTTTCTTAGAGTCTTACGTATTCAAAACTGACAACCTCTTTTCCAATTCCATTTTTATATGTGAAATTAACCAAACATGTCCTTTTTTGCAGATTTTATCATTTTTCCTTTTATAGCTTTGTCTGTCCATCCGTCCATTCACTGATCCATCCTACAACGAAGTAATTCATTGAGTCTACCTTTAACTGATTCCATTACCAATTCATGTATTTATTTTTGAAAAAGGTTTGCTCATAGATTGCAGAGTAGACAGCAGTCTTGCTAAATTTCAAAAGCCACCTACTTTGTACATTCTGGAAACTTTTCATATGTGATGAAGATGTATTTGTCTCCTAAGAGTTTGGGCATTCCTTGTCCTGATATTTCAGGGGACATTTGACCTTCAAAGAAGTGATCCATGCAGCTTTTGCATATCCCCCTTCCAATGATTCTCGCCAAGAACGCTGTGGGTGGTATCTGCGCCTCATGGCCATGTGGATACCATAGAAGCAGCAGGGAAGAAGGGCTTTTAAACAAGCTACTCTGTGCCATTTCGTGATCCCCATTTCCAGTTATCAAAAGGACTTCTCAGAATTTAAGGACACTTAATGCAAGCATCAGTAGATTTGATTTTTTTTTTTTTTTTTTTTGCGGTACACGGGCCTCTCACTGTCGTGGCCTCTTCCGTTGCGGAGCACAGGCTCCGGACGCGCAGGCTCAGCGGCCATGGCTCACGGGCCCAGCCGCTCCGCGGCACGTGGGATCTTCCCGGACCGGGGCACGAACCCGTGTCCCCTGCATCAGCAGGCAGACTCTCAACCACTGCGCCACCAGGGAAGCCCAGTAGATTTGATTCTTGATAGAAGCTTTTGGAGATGTATATTTCACTTGGTACTTTATGCCAGTGCTGTTTTCCCTGCTCAAAATAATGCCTGGCAGGGTAGTTCTTCCATATATTATCCACGCATCTCACCATTTGCCTAGGGGGAACAGTAAAGAAAGATGTACTATAATGGATAATTTTTATTTAAATGTATACAAAAGTGTACAATGTATTAAAAGTAGTGATAGGGCTTCCCTGGTGGAGCAGCGGTTGAGAGTCCGCCTGCCAATGCAGGGGACACGGGTTCATGCCACGGTCCAGGAAGATCCCACATGCCGCGGAGCGGCTGGGCCCGTGAGCCATGGTCGCTGAGCCTGCGCGTCCGGAGCCTGTGCTCCACAGCGGCAGGCCGCGGCAGTGAGAGGGCCGCGGACCCCCAAAAAAAAAAAAAAAAAAAGTAGTGATAATATCCTCTCAGTTGTTATACTGTGTTACCTCCCAATGGGTATCACCTTACTGCTAAGATAAACAGGTTGAGTTTGCCCTCAAGACATCAGATAGGTAGAAATTCACTTGGAATAGGTATTCACGTATGAAAATATGTTCATTCCTACAAAATATTCTAAAGTCATATTCTGAGTTCATATAAAGTCATCTTTCTTTCTGCTTCTGTTTGTCTTGCAATGTCACAAGGCCAGGAGGAAGGTTTCAAGTTTCTTCTAACTCTATCGTCTTAATATTTTTCTTTGAAACTTTCCTCTCTGTGTGTGTGTGCAGGTATCAGGGCATCAGCATCCTTGTTTCTAAGCTCTATCAGAAAAATTAGCAGCTGTTGCCAATGTCCATTTAGCTGCCAGTCCTCTGTAAAGGACATAGGAGAGAAAACTATGTACAAAGAGAGCACTAGGTCCTTCTGCAGTGCCATGGGCACGTGGAATACATGACTTGGTAGCGGAAATGGTCCTTGTTTTGAATTTGAAGCCATACTACCTTTTCCTGGCACATAGACATTTATACTCTAGGACTCTTGATAGTTCTATATGGAAAAAGTACTTCCTGTTTGTATAAATCATACCTTGTGGCAATAAATGGCTCCAAGTATCAAAGGGTAAAAGAAACTGTGTGGCAAGCTATGCATATTTTTTCCATAATAGCGTTTATTTCCAAACTAAAAATATGTGCTTACGTGTATATGTGTGCATGTATTCTGAGAAAAAAATATATTTATGTATTTCTATTTCCCTAAATATATATGTTTCTTGATATAAAATATCAAGAAAAGATACCTGGTGACAACATCTAGATATAAATATCTCCAGGTGTTATTTGTGTTGGTCTGTTCAGGCTACTATTGCAAAAAGGCACTGGGTGGCTTATAAACAACAAAAATGTATTTCTCACAGTTCTGCAGGCTGCAAGTCCAAGAGGCTGCTGGCAGACTCGGTGTTTGGTGAGGGCCCAGTTCCTCGTAGATGTCTGCCTTCTCACTGTCACCTCACGCGGCAGAAGTAAGCGCTAGCTCTGTGAGGTCTCTTTTATAAAGGCACTAATCCCATTCATGAGGGTTCTACTCTCATGACCTAATCACGTCCCGAAGGCCCCACCCCTAGGACCATCAACTTGGGGGTTAAGATTCGCTCAACATGATTTTGAGAGGGCTAGAAACGTTCAGACCGTAGCATTACTCATCATTCTTCATTATTTTTATAATTATCGGGTGCTATTTATTCAATTATGACAAACTGTATCCTTGCAAAAATTCTCAGAGGGTTTTTGACCTACTGTAGAGTAAATAGGAAAAACTCAGAGCAACCTGGTGTATGCTCTGGAAAAAGACACATCCAGGTGTCGTGGCCGAAATCTCCCAGATTCCCCTACCCTCCTCCCACCTTGGGGAGCAGTGCAGAGCCATCATGCGTTACTGATGAGAATCCTGTTGCCAAGCACTAGAGAGGAGAGCCATTACTGTGCTCCTGAGTGTCCCAGGGCAGAATGTTCCCGACGGAGGTGCCAGACTGCCATCTTTTTCTGAGTGTGAATTCCCTTAATACCAGGGCATGATTGTTAGCAAAGAAAAGAAAGAAAAAACTAAAAGCGTTACTAAATGCACAGCAATGCTAGGCAATCTGGATGCATTCCTATAATCCAGTGCTGGGAGTATGAAAGGGAAACGAAAAGTGAACCCGTTATAGATGCAGGTTTTAGGAATCCACTCCACCTCCACCGTAAGTATAGTTCATTCCTCGGGGGCCTAAATCAAGCCGTGCAGGTCTCCACAGAACAATTAAGTGTCTTCTCTTTCAAGACGAACAGAATGTAGGCAGGCAGGAGAGAGATTTCAGAGCCCACGCAGCCGCTAAAATGTCAGCGCTGAAAGCCTAAGATTGCCCCTCCTTCCGGGTCCAAAAGAAGTTGTTCAACTGCCTAAGAAAAATGGTAACTTCAGAGGCAATTCTTGGAGTTCATGTAATGACGGTTAGTACCATGGTAGCTTGGATGGCAGTTCTGAATTCCCTAATTGGTTTACGCTTAAGCTTTTCGTTAAAGATTTACTGTTTATTGTAGCTGATTACAAAAGAGAGAAGTACATATTTCTTTTCTTATGAATGACTTAAAATGCAGTATGTATACCACCTGGGATAGAAAAGTACATGCCAAGCTAGATATTAATCCTTTTTAAACATATAAATATTTCCTTTCCATTCAAGACATTTATGTGCACCCACTATGTACCATAAACCTACGTCAGGGGCTGCCAGGACACAAATAAGGAAAGGATTTAATCCTGTCTCAAAGGAGTTTTTAGTGTAATAGAAGACATATCTGTCATCTGTTGCCACAGCAATACTGTGGTACAAATCATCCCAAAACTCAGTATTCTACCTCCCACGTCTGTGGTTCATCTGGGCATCCGTTGACTCCAAGCAGGCTTGGTTGAGCTTGGCCCTGAGCTGCAGGTTGGGGCCAGTTCTGTCTGCTCATCTGATGAGATGATGGGCCTCTCGTCATCCTAAGATCAGTGGACCAGTCAAGCATGTTCTTCCCATGGTGATGACAGAAGCAGGTGGGCAAGCCCAACCACACAAATGGCTTTGGACAAATCACATCCCCTAATATTCACTAGCCAAAGCAAGTCACATGGCCAAAGCCAACATCACTGGACCGAAGAAATATACTCTGCCTAGGAAGACTGCAAAGATACACGCCAAAGGATATGGGGATATAGGGAGAAATGCAAAAGTGAGAAAAATAATACAATGAGCCACAT
>NW_006778358.1:294865-333889 GCF_000442215.2 Lipotes vexillifer | reverse complement strand
AAAGATAAATTCACACATGCCTATATAACAAAGGGTGGGAATTTCAAAAGGGAAGGGATTAATTATATCTCAAAGACACTAAGTATTCTTAGTGGAGGTGACATTTGCACTCAGTCACAAAAGGTGTTTGCATTTCAAGAGGCAGACAAGGTGTATGTATAGGTGTGTCGGGGGGGAGAGGGGTGGACAGATAATAATTTAAGGATGCTCCAGGAGCAATAGTGGTGGACATGTGTAGGACAGTCTCAGTGTTAGGTTACAGAGAAGTAAATTCAAAAGAAAACATAGAAATAGAGAAAGTATATCAATAGGAAAACTACAAGTAGACAGCAGAGATGTCCTGTGTCAGAAGTTCTTGTGTTATGTGTTATTGCCGGAAGTTCTTTGAAAAGACAAGTGTTTGAAAACTCTGAAGGTACGAAATGTGAAACAGCACACAAGGATAGAATTTTTGTTTAAGTCTTTAGAGCTATAATTAGAGCTGGAAATGACTTAGAAATTATCTAGATCAACTCACTTATTTCACAGATAAAGAAATGTGTATGTTGGAGGTGAATTCATTCTCTCTCTCTCTCTCTCTCTCTCTCTCTCTCTCTCTATATATATATATATATATATATATATATATATATAAATGTATATTCACACATCTGTATGAAATATATAAACATATTTAGAAAGAGAGTAAATGTCTTCCTAAATAAATCTATCCATCTAAATATGTAAAATATATACTATATAAATATATTTATATAGCACGAGAATAAATTCTTCCATATATATGTATATATGTCTCTCAAGGTTGGGAGAGGGGCAGCTATGAAATGAGCAGACTTCTTAAAGCAGTATTCTAAAGAACTCTCAATCCCTCATAAACAAAAACCACTTGCATCTTCATCAAGTGATCTTTCTGGTTCTGAGGAACAGAATATGAGTCACATTATTCAAATGCAAAGGGAGGAATGATTAATAAGAAGGAAAAATAAGTATTGCCACAGATATTCAAGGCCTGGAAATACCATCTGAAGTGCTAGATCTAACGGAGGAAGGAAGCAGGGGCTCCCCAGAACTCAGACCGCAGAGTTTGGGGTACGGTTATCAAAAGATGAGGGACTGAACCCCAGGGGGCAGGTGAGGGCAGAGACAGCAAATGTTCTCTATACCCACTGGCCAGTCTTCCCCTCTTGTGAAACACATTCCCCTCATTCGTAAATGAAGCATAATCATCTGCCTAACTAAAGTATAATTAGAAAAGTAAATCAGTTTGTGCTCATAATGTATGAGCTTTCTTCCCAGTATAGAAATAATGAAACTTTGAACTTGTGCCCTTTAGATAATCACCATTAACGTGGATCAAAGGTCAGCAAACTATAGCCCTTGTGCCCTTTAGATAATCACCATTAACGTAGATCAAAGGTCAGCAGACTCTAGCCCTTGGACCAAATCAGCTGATCTGTTTTTCCAGGACAAATTTTATGGAAAAATAGCCACGACTGCTTGTTTACGTATTGCTTATGGCAGCTTTTGCACTAAAACAGCAGGGTTGAATAATTGCAACAGAGACAGAACCCATATGGCCTGCAGTGCCTCAACTATTTCTTATCTGGCCTTTTACAGATAGTTTGCCCACCCCTGATGTAAATATTGGAGGATTAGCCCTTTTCTGGAGTGGGTGAAACGCGCATGTGCTCCCACTTCCAGTGATGGATTCAGCAGGGGTCGGCCCAGGAAGGATGTCAGTGGCATGAGTGTCACCTCCCTTGCCTCCTTCCCGGGGCTCCGCGCCGGCCATCCTTAACCCTTTGCTCTGTCTATGTCCTTTGCCAGACTCCGACCTGAGCATGCGCACACTGAGCACGCCCAGCCCAGCCCTGATATGTCCACCCAACCTGCCGGGATTTCAGAATGGAAGGGGCTCGTCCACCTCCTCGTCCTCCGTCACCGGGGAGACGGTGGCCATGGTCCACTCCCCGCCCCCGACCCGTCTCACCCACCCGCTCATCCGGCTCGCCTCCCGGCCCCCGAAGGAGCAGGCCAGCATCGAACGGCTCCCGGACCACGCCATGGTGCAGATCTTCTCTTTCCTGCCCACCAACCAGCTGTGCCGCTGCGCCCGCGTGTGCCGCCGCTGGTACAACCTGGCCTGGGACCCGCGCCTCTGGAGGACTATCCGCCTGACGGGCGAGACCGTCAACGTGGACCGCGCCCTCAAGGTGCTGACCCGCAGGCTCTGTCAGGACACACCCAACGTCTGTCTCATGCTGGAAACCGTAAGTGTCAGTGGCTGCAGGCGGCTCACGGACCGAGGTCTTTACACCATTGCCCAGCGCTGCCCGGAGCTCCGGCGGCTGGAAGTCTCGGGCTGCTACAATATCTCCAACGAGGCAGTCTTCGATGTGGTGTCCCTCTGTCCCAATCTGGAGCATCTGGATGTGTCAGGTATGTGGCCACTGACCTGCCATCGGCAGGCCCTTCCCAGTGTACCGTCCCGAACCCGTAAAGGACACTGCCACCTGGGAAGGGTGCCCCTTGTGATAGCCAGGGGTCAGGAGGCTGACCCTTCTTCCCGAAAGACTGTCTTTATGGAATCATGACCCTGGGGGCCAGAGGTGTGCCTTTCATCAAATGATGTCAACTTCTTAGAGGAACTAGAGGCACCTTTTGTCCGGCAGTTCAAGTTGGGGTGACTTTTAAGCGTGTCTTTCCTCCCCATCATTCTCAAAGTAATTTCAGAGCAACCGTAGATAATGGGAGCTAAATATCTAATCACAGATAAATAGGAACCAACTCTAACTCAAACGGAGGTAGTTTAGAAACTGCCCTGACATCCACTGGTTACTGTTTCATGGAGCCTGAGTGCTGTGTCTAAGCTGATTCTCTGTTGTGGCCTGTGATTGTGATTGTTCGCCATTTTGCAGACACTGGGGAAAATCCATCACGGCCAAGCATCTCTTCATATTTCACCCCTACTCTCCTCACCCTTGGGTTGATTTTGCACCTTTTCTCAAGCACAGTTCTCAATTGGCAGTGCAAGGTTAGGGCCCACCAGGGAGAGCCTTTTTAGTTCCTTTTAAAAATGAAGGAAATCCCAGCATGGCTGCTTTGCTTGAAGCCCTCTCTCAGGCAGGAAGAATTAAAACCCAGACTCATACTTAGGCGCCAGACAGACGTGGATCCAGCCGGACTAACAGCCTCTCTTTATCTCATCCACCGCTCAGTCAGAAGACGAACATGCGAGAGGCTGAAATGTGTAAGATGCATCAGGGAGTTAAAGAAATGAACAGCGTGAGCTACAACCTCAGGGATTGTTGGGGAAGAGGGTCAAGAAGTAAAAACCACTGTGACGGGTGAATAAACAGAATTGGGGATTTACAAGCATCTGAGGTAAATGATACCCTCCAGCAAAAGCTGAGGTAAAAGTCGCCTCTCTGAGCTCGCTCTCGCTTTTGAAAACCGACATCTGAAAATATTTCAGATGACAGTCAATTATTTCTCGCAGATTCTTTCCCTTGCTGGAAAGCAGCTCATTGCCCCCCTCCTTCAGCTGGCTCCAGGACAAAGCCATAGAAACTGTATGTTCAGTTCGTCATGAGCAGCTGTTGGCATAAAGAAGCAGGAAACTAAAAGGTTTTCTTACATTTTCCCCCCAAGGAATTCTGGAAAAAGAAAGCATTGTGATGTGGTAGAAACTAGTTTCAGAACTCTGTGATTTGGGACAATTCACAGCTTTCTCTAGATGTGTTTCCTCTTCGTTTAAAAAAAAAAAAAAAAGGGGTACCGCAAAAAAAACCCGAAAAACAAACAAACAACAAATGTGTTTTCTGTTTGTTTAAAAAAAAAAAAAAAAGGGGCGGGGGGCTAAGGGATTGGATTCTTTAACAGGCTAAGATTCTGAAGCTTGTGGGCCTCTTTTATAAACACCTCATTTTCTCAGATTAGAAAATGACTCATTTTTGGAATCCTCATCTTATTTAAAGGGGCACCCCATGCACCCTCAGTACAGGCTGCAAGTAATTGTGTTCTGTCCTTGGAGTCCGTTTGAAATTCAGAAATGCAGAAACTACTTTGGCTATTTGAGAAAGGAAATTTCTGGGCTTCTAGCCTGAGTGTATGGATCCTGCTTGGTCCCTTTGCTAACCATTATGTAAGCCTTGATGCCCTTCATCTTTATCAACCTGCCCCGTTGCAGAACCTAAAATATTTGTGTATCTTCCTCACATGTCTTCCGACGACACGCTGTGATCTGGGTATATAAAGACTGTGTACACAGGGGAAGCTCTGACTCACCGAGAGCACATAATTGTAGATATTGGCAGGAGTGGTGATGGGTATTTTCAGGTAGATGAACTTGAAGGACCCAACAAGCCATAGGGATGGATTTGTATCACCACCTCTGAACAGTGCCCTCCAGTTCTGAGGGAACCTGGAAATTGTGATTTCACCTATGCCTTGTTCCCTTTCGTTCTCACAGCTGGCCTCTGACAGTGACCAGCTTCTCAATGGCAATAAACTTGACTTTGGAAGACTCATCGCTGGTCTAGAGCCTAATTCCCCCAGAGGACGTGAGACTGCCCCTCCCATCCCTAGCATGCCCACCTTGAAAGTTATCTTTTCAAGTCATTGAAAGTTACTATAACTAGCTCTAGTGTTTCTGCATTATCACTTATTACCTTTTATTAAAGTTTAGTCAGGGTTCTCCAGAGAAATAGAGCCAATAGTATATATATAAAGATATTTATTAAGAGGAATTGGCTCACACAATTACGGCATCTGAGAAGTCCTACAGTTCGCTGTCTGCAAGCTGGAGACCCAGAAAAAACAGTGATGCAGTTAGTCTGAGTCTAAAAGTCTGAGAACCAGGGTTGCTGATGGTGTAAGTCTCAGTCCGAAGGCAGGAAAAGACCACTGTGTTGGCTCAAACATTCAGGCAGAGGGAGAGTTCTCCATCCTCCACCTTTTGTTCTATTCGGACCCTCAACAGATTGGATGGTGTCCATCTGCACTGAGGAGGGCAGACTGCTTGACTGAGTTCCCCGGTTCAAATGTTAATCTTAACCAGAAACACGCTCACAGGCACACCAGAAATAAGGTTTAGCCAAATATCTTGGCATTTCGTCACCTAGTCAAGCTGACACATAAAATTAAAAATCACAATTAATAACATCTTTAAACATCAATGGAATATATTAAGACTAACTAATTTTTTTTTTTTTTTTTTTTTTTTTTGCGGTACGCGGGCCTCTCACTGCTGTGGCCTCTCCCATTGCGGAGCACAGGCTCCGGACGCGCAGTCTCGGCGGCCACGGCTCACGGGCCCAGCCGCTCCGCGGCATGTGGGATCTTCCCGGAATGGGGCATGAACCCACGTCCCCTGCATCGGCAGGCGGACTCCCAACCACTGCGCCACCAGGGAAGCGCCTAACCAATTTTTAAAGTACAAAATCTTGTGATTATTACAAGTGAAATGGCTTCAAAAGGGTCCCCTGTAATTGGAGATCTGGGAGTCCTCCTTACTATTCTTCCGAATCTTTTATATCAGACCAGTTGAATCCTGTCCCTGTGATTCTACGTCCCCAGAATCTCGAGTCCATCCCCTCTCCCCTACCTGCCAGCCTGGATGCATGCTTCCCCCATCATTGTCCCTACACCCATCTCAGCCTCATCAACCCGCCCTCCACACAGCCAGCCTCCAAAGGGATGTCTTCAAACTGCAAGTCTAACCATTCATTTTCCTGCATAAAATCTCCACTTCCTCCTCATGACATACAGGAAAAAGTTCCTCAGCAGAGTATATATGGCCCTTCATGAGCTGCCCTTTTCAAGTTCAAACCTCACGCCTTTCCTGTGTAACCTCAGTGCTCCCTTCCATAGAACAAGTTGCATTTCCCAAACACATCATGCCTGTGCACACTGTGATGTGTGGGCACTCTCTGACCTGCGTGCCATTCCCTCCTCTGCCCCCTGCCTCTCCCCAGCAGCCCTCTTAACAGATTTCTCATTGCTGGAGCCCCAGTGCAAGCATCCCTTAAGTAAAGCCTTCCCTGCCTGATGCCCGGTGAGCTGAAGGTTTCCTCCCAGGTGTCTACCTTTTGAGTATAAGCAGGTAGAGTGTTACTGGGTTTTGCAACTTTATACTTGTATATTCCCAGATTCCTTTCTCTCAATTCATTACAAGCTTTATATGGGCAAAAATGAGGCATATTTTATCTCTGCACTTTACAATATTGTAATTAAGTGAACAGAGGGGTGTCAAAGCCCTAAACAGTCATCTTGACCTCTAAAGGGTTCAAACAAAGCTGTCATTGGCTAATACTCTGAACAAGCATTTAGGAAGCTGTGTGCAGTAAATAAAACTTCCTCACCAGTAAAATTGAGTTCGTTGGGAGGATTAAATGAGTTAATTCATGATAAGTCCTCACATGTGTGTTCTGCTGAAAACTATGTAGTAAGCACTCAATAAATCATAACTGTTATCATCATTTTTGGATTGTCATTGTTATTAACATGCTTGCAAGGCAGAGGTTGGTCTTCATTGACAGTAGTTGGTCTTCATCAGGCCTTTTATACCCCAGAAAAGTAGATATTACCCCAATAATGAGAGGAAGTGGTAATGAAGAGTATATTTGTGAAAGCTGAACCAAATCTGGAATTAATTGAAGATATCCCCAGATTTATTCAACCCATACGGTTCACTCTCTGTTGTGTAATATCCCTACTCCTTATCCTGAATGTTAAAGGCAGGCCCCCGAGATCTGATCCCAATGGACCATTCCCATCTTAGTTGCCATTAAATCCTATGTTCTAGCCTATCAACACTCCTCACTCCCACTCTGCCTCTATGCTTTCTTGTCTCTCGAATTTGCTCGTACTATTACCTTATACTACCTGGGCTCCATATCTGTGTATTAAAATTGTTTCTCTCTTCCAAGAATCCCCATATAGGTATCACCACTCCCAAGACTTCTGATGCCCCAGTGTCTAAATATTCACTTCATGCTGACACATCTACTGTAAATCTCTCATGCAATTCATCAGTTGCATGCTGTATATACCATCCCTGCTATATTAGAAACCTTGGATCAGGAAACTTTTCCCTAGTCTGACTGTACAAGTCCTATAATCTCACTGAATCTGAGATGCCTCATCTTTAAAAACTGAAGTTTAAATTGAATGATTTCTCAGGTTCTCTCCATGTCTGTTATGTATGAATGCATCCACTAGCCACAGATATTACCTACTGAGCCATGAACCGGTTTATTTTCTTTCCACCCCAAACTTAGTAAATCTGTAAGAATTAAGGATAAAGCTTAAATTTTAAATTATTGATCTACAATGATACAAGCATATCAAAATAGTATCTTTACCAAAACTGAGCTCAGCTAGTATTTCATTAAATTTGGGGCTTAGTTTCAAAATCCAAGCATATATTGATATTTCCCTGGACCAAATAGAGTATCCTCCCTGGAGTGCAGCAGATTTTACTAGGTTTTTTTTTTTTTTAATAGGAAACTGGAACTAAGAGTTTAGGAACAAAGGTTGTCATATCATCTGGAAAAACAAAGTGCCTTCACAGGCATCACAGATGGGCAATCACTACTGTGAACATATAAATTCAGCATAAGCAGGATCACAGTCAGTATAAAAAAGAAATTCAAAATAAAGGAAGATTTCCAAGTTACAGTTGAAGGGTACCAACCATGTTCTGCAAAACCGCGGAGCCCACTGGAGTAGTGTGGGCAGCCTCGACAAGCTGCATCTTTGTCCTCCAGTGTTGGAGTATATGCTTTGCTCCTTCCTGAAATTCTTTGACTTGGTAGCACATGGCTTCTGAACCTCATTATTCCCATGACCTGAATTTTATAAGAGTTTCCTGGAAAGCCTGCCAGGAGTGGGAGGAAAAGTCCCCGTTAGCACTGTCACGCAGTCGTTTAGAAGCCTTGGAGATGACGTCATCAACCAAGGCACAGAGCTGCCGGGGTTGAGGCACCTGGCTTTAGAGCTGCCAGAGGGATTTGGGGAAAGCAAAGAGAAAATGAAAAGTATATATGCAGTCTGTGTAGCAGAATGAAATATATGTATACATATACATTTATTTATATAATGTGTATTGGCTATGGATATTAATTATATTCATATACGAAAAATATACTGTACATATTTTAAAGAGTAATATCCAGTGAACTGAAATACACAATTAAATGAGGGCTTCATATGTAATTATATATTCATTATATATTATATAAATATTATACATATAATATTCATTATATATAAAATATATAATTATATAATATATAGTATAAATATATGCATATAAAATGCATATACAGACAGACATTCTTAGGGGAAGGGAGGTTGGAAACAATGTTTCGAGAGACATCTAAAGATATCTTCCTCAGCACTAATTTCCTTATCTGTAAAATGGATTTTTTTAAGAATCAAGTGAGAAAATGTTTATAAAAGCACTTTGTAAACTTCATAATTCAACATAAATAAGAGGCATTATAATTAACTATAAAACAGATAAGCAGTTTTTCAATGTAGCTATACATCAGCCATGGTCAAAGTCCCGAGGACATTTAAACGTTGGAAGTTGGATTATCCCATCAGGTCTTCTTAGAGAAGACTGTACGCACTCTATAAATCATTCATTCATTCAACAGATGCTTAGTGAGCAGCAGCTATGAGCCAGGTATGAGGGAGGGATACAGCAATGAACAGTGCAGAGTCCCTTTTCTTAGGAGCTCACATTCCAGAGTGACGACAGCAAATACATAAGTGAATAAATAAATATATAGTGCCTCAAGGTGATAACAAGTGCTGAAAATAAATGGGGATACTAGTTCATACAGGGTGAGGAAGGAAGAATTGTCCAGTAAAGGGACATTTGCTCAGAGACCTAAGAAAGTGGAGGTGGCCCATGGCGCTATCCAGGGAAACCCTGTCCAGTGCACACATGCAGAGGCAGGGGGGCACCTGAGCCATCTGGGAACCAGCAAGGAGGCCAGTAGGGTTGGAAGAGGAGGTAAGAGATAAGGGCACGGGGGTGCAGGTCCTTGGAGGCCCCTTTCGATTTTACACGTGGTGTGAGATGGTGCCATCTGAAGGCTTTGAGCATGATAGATGGAATTCTATTTTCCAGAATCTCTCTGGCTGCTGTGAGGAGAATAGACCGTAGAGATTGTAAGGGCAGGGCAGGGAAGCTGGTTGAGGGGCTAGAGGAATAGTCCTGATGACACAATTGTTCTTCCTTGACCAAAGAGGGTTGAACTGAATCCCTAGACGGTCACCTTGTTAGACTAATAACTGTTGATGTATACGTTTGCCATAGTTTTCAGAGTACCTCCGTATCCGTTATCTCTCGTTGCATCCTCATTATACCCCGTGGAGGCACGCCAGCTACTCATCCTCATTTCAGAGGAGAGTCGTGAGACTCAGGAGAGTTAAGCCTCCTGCCTCAGGCCATAAAAAGTAGATCTGAACCGGTTTGTGATTCCCAAGCCAATGCTCTCTTTCTGCCACACCCAGGTCATGGCCAACCCTTCTATCTCATATCTCATTTCTTTGGACCAGAAAGCTACCAGACCATTGTAGGGTGAGAACTAAACTTTACTGAGCTTCCCGAGCTTTCCAGGGCCAGGGCAGGATATTTACACACATGGTCTCATTGCCTCTTCACAGCCACCTTGCAGGGAACGTGCTCATCCTTATTTTAAGACGAAGGAAGTACGGAGAAGGATTGATTTGCCCAACGTCAAGCAACTAGTGATGGATCTGGAATTGCAACCGTTATCTTTCTGATTCTAGAGCCCCAAAGCCTCTTAAACCCAAAGTCGTTAAGGGATGAAATGAACATGGAAAGCCCATTCTTGGCGTTCCTCCTCCGTAGGGGCTGGGAAGGGAAGGGGTAACCTCAGGGCCTGAACCCAGAGAGGGGTAGCAATCCGTAAAGGAGTCCCCCAACTGCACCCGCACCGCCCCCCCCCCGATTCTCGGAGGTCGCTCTGAGCGTGTGTTCTGTCTCTTTGTGTAGGGTGCTCCAAAGTGACCTGCATCAGCTTGACCCGGGAGGCCTCCATTAAACTGTCCCCCTTGCATGGCAAACAGATCTCCATCCGCTACCTGGACATGACGGACTGCTTTGTGCTGGAGGACGAAGGCCTGCACACCATCGCGGCGCACTGCACGCAGCTGACCCACCTGTACCTGCGCCGCTGCGTCCGCCTCACGGACGAGGGCCTCCGCTACCTGATGATCTACTGCACCTCCATCAAGGAGCTGAGCGTGAGCGACTGCCGCTTCGTCAGCGACTTCGGCCTGCGAGAGATCGCCAAGCTGGAGTCCCGCCTGCGGTACCTCAGCATCGCCCACTGTGGCCGCGTCACCGACGTGGGCATCCGCTACGTGGCCAAGTACTGCGGCAAGCTGCGTTACCTCAACGCGAGGGGCTGCGAGGGCATCACGGACCACGGCGTGGAGTACCTCGCCAAGAACTGCGCAAAACTCAAGTCTCTGGACATCGGCAAGTGCCCTCTGGTCTCCGACACGGGCCTGGAGTGCCTGGCCCTGAACTGCTTCAATCTCAAGCGGCTCAGCCTCAAGTCCTGCGAGAGCATCACGGGCCAGGGCTTGCAGATCGTGGCGGCCAACTGCTTCGACCTGCAGATGCTGAACGTGCAGGATTGCGAGGTGTCCGTGGAGGCCCTGCGCTTCGTGAAACGCCACTGCAAGCGCTGCGTCATCGAGCACACCAACCCTGCCTTCTTCTGAAGGGACAGCTTCCAGCCGTCGCTGTCTTCCTACAGACATGAACGAAACAAAATGTTCTTTCAAAGCAGCGTGTGTAAGCGCCGACACCCACTCGTAACAGCTCTTTCTTCCAGGAAGGTTCTTAGGAATCTGGCGTTTCTTTTTCCTTATTTCTCGTGGGCAACAGAGGTCCAGGAAAGGAGGCTGGGGGGCACATTTCTATCGCAGCCAATGGCTTCTTGGGGGGTCAGGTCATTTGCAGGCAGTTTCTCGTCTCAGAAAGATGTACCTCAGAAAGCGGATTGCAGTGTGTTTAGGAACGCGCCTTTTTCTCTCTGTCTCCTTCCTGGCCACAGCCCCGAGGTCTACACCCTGGTCCCTCCTACCCCACTGTTCCCTCTCCTACACTGACAGCAAATTATCAGAATAATAATGCTCTCCGGACCGCCTCCTCTTTCAACTGCTTGATTGGCCTAAAGCACATTTTTCAGCCCCACACCCAAGCAAATTCTTGTTAGATAAACGTCACAGCACCTGGTATATATGAAGCGCTTCTAAACCTTTTTAAAGAATCATTGGTGGCAGGCAGCACGGTGGAGGAAGAGACTTGCGTTGTTCCCCCACCTCCCAGCTCTGCCACTTACGAGCTGTGTGACCTTGGGCAAGGCACTTGACCTCTCTGGGCTTCGGCTTCCAGCACCGAATGAGAGGCCATTCTCTGATCTGATCGAGGATTAGCTTCATGCCCATTTTAGAGCTGAGGGAATAGAGACGTCAGTAAACACAGGCTCCTTGGCATAGAGCACAGGACACCTCTACCTCTTCCAAGGGTGTTGATTCTGTGGATGCTTTCAGGAGGCACGCCACCACCGGCGTCCTGTATGTCCTTCACTCCGATCTGAGTATCACTCCCAGCCTGTTTGTTTTGGTGAGCGAGTCTCTTGGTCATCTTCTCCTGCCCAGCTAGATGGATGGTTTCCGTACACAGATGCTTTTGGCATCACTCCACTCCACACCATTGTATGGAGGCCATGGATTCCTAATCACAGCAAAACCCACATCCCCCAGTCAGGTTGATCTTTCTGAGTGGTTTCAAGTAGGAGGAAAGGCACTCATAATTTTTAATTAACAAGGGAGGCCCAAGAGAACACATGTCCTCTAGGGTTTTTCAAATCCCTCTCACTGCACACGTGGCATGCATGCACACATCTGCCCTGCAGCTGGGAGGAACAGACGCCTCGGTTCTTTGTCATTCAGATCACATTTCTACTTTTCTCATCTATTTGTTTCCTTGTGCATCCAGACTTCATCGCATGAAGCCTGTTGGGGTTAAGTCATACGTGTTTAATCTTGCAGATTGCCACCTCGTGTGCCTTCCCCTGTGACTGTTTGCATGTCCTCCATCAAAGATGCAGAGCAGACTTCCAGGTAGCTTAAATCCTGTCCACTCAAAAGTGCCACACAAATGGAAGAAGGAACTCAATGATAAGACTTAGGCGCTGGTCCACCAACCAGACCCTTGGAATACAACGTTAAAGTCATTGCCAAGTATGCATTTTAAATGGTCCTATTTGGATAGAAATCCATTTGCTATCCTCATTCATGTGAAGTCAGGATGCCAGAAATTCCACTGCTTGTTTTCATGAAATTTAATTGCTTTTTGTTAATAAACCCATGACCTCTCTTAAATTATTCTTTGGCAACAGCCCTCCTCCATCACTGTTCAAACAGTTCATCCATTTCTTTCTCAAAGGATCCACCACCCAAACCCAGAACCTCTGCGTCTGCAAGTCAAGCATGTGGAATGGGTTTCAGATCGAGCCTACGCCCCACTTGACAGCTGCACTCCTGCGTGGCTTTGTCCTACGTTGAGAAGCAGGAGGTAGGGTATGAAATATGCCCTCCTCTCCAATCAACACCGCCAGCAGCTTAGAGGCGCGCTCAAGGCTGTGTGTCATGAAGGAAAAGGAATTGTTTGGCTGGGGATAGTATCTAGTGATGGTCACAAGGTTTAGAACCGTGAAAGGGGTTGAAGGTAGCATTTCCCTGCTGTATGACTTGTGACCCTGTCTAAAGCTTTGAGAGTCACAAAGGATTGTGCCTAACCCTTGGCACTGCGATCTTCCAAGTGAGCTGCTTTAATTCTCCCGGAATAAGAGGAGAGGTCCAAAATGGCTCCCAGAACCAGAACCAGAGAAGGGGCATCCCATTCCAAACACCTTTATCACCACCACCTGACCACAGCACCTAAACGTCTTCCAAACATGAGACAAAGCCGACTTTCACACCGATTGCCCAGCATGGACTGTCCTTCCCAGTTTCTCCCTTTTCCCCAGTCTTCTCTTCACCCATTCTGCTTCCCCTTGTTGTAGGTACCTATGACACAGGTTCCCAGGGTAACAGCTCAGCAGATTTTTAGAGACCAAGCAAAAAGCCTCACTAGGAAATTGACCTGTTTTTAAACATTGCTTCCTTCCTGCCTTTGCAAAATTGAATGCTCATTGTTGTTGTTGTTGTTTTTTAATTCTAATGTTCAAATCACTGCGTGCTGTATGACTCTAAAAAGCCTTAATTTACTACCACCAAGAAATAAAGCAATATGTTCGTAATTGGGTTAAGCCTCATTTAATACCCTGGCCAAAGGAGCCTGGTGTTCAGATGGTGACAATCAAGAGTGAGGGAGAAACTTGCCTCATGTCCAAGTAGAGAGCAGATCGGGTCACTGCAGTTGTCGTCCCTTTAAAGTTGCACCCATGGTTTTGTCATTCCCCCTAGTTTGCTGTCTTTCGCTGAAACTTAGCAGGTAGGTGAAAAATCATTACCTTCACAGTTTAATTTAGGTCTTCAATTCCCTAACCAACACTTTGGAGTCAGGTGTGTTTCGGAATTTATAATTTTTCACATTTTAGGAAGTTATCTATGGAGTATATTGTAACACCACTGGTAGAATCTTGGACAGCACTCTTTTTTTTTTTTTGTGGTACGCGGGCCTCTCACCGCTGTGGCCTCTCCCGTTGCGGAGCACAGGCTCCGGAAGCACAGGCTCAGCGGCCACGGCTCACGGGCCCAGCCGCTCCGCGGCATGTGGGATCTTCCCGGACCAGGACACGAACCCGCGTCCCCCGCATCGGCAGGCGGACTCTCAACCACTGCGCCACCAGGGAAGCCCAGCACTCTTAATAAATGTGTTACTATTTCTACAGCAGTGAATATGAATAGTCAACTACATAAGATTATTAGAGGCTATAAATAGCCTTGTATCCGTTCAGGTCAGGTTTTGTCACCAAATTAAGTTGTGCAAGCATAATGAAGAAAGCCTCTATTTTAGCAGAGCTTTCTAGATTTCAGAATTATAAATAAGTAACTGTGGCCCTGAATATACTTCCCCTGGCACTGGTTACAAACACTGGAGAAATTTTCAAACTTACGTTGACCATTGGTTGTTACAAATTTTTTTTTAAAAGTCTTAGAGCGTTACGACCTGGGAGAAGAATACGGCAACTTGATCTCAAAGGAAAAAGTTATCAGTCAGTTGGAAAAAGAAATGCCAAATATCTCTTGACCCAAACCTTCAGATCTGAGAAATCAACATGGCAGAAAGTAAGTACTGATTGATGAATGACAGACTCCATCTTTAGCAAGTAAAAAGGTTTTGAGATGTCGATTTTAAATGTAGTTGTCTTCAACTTTCTTCTCACCCTGTGTGAGCTGCTTAATGACTCTCACGGAAACCAATGGGACTACTAACTGCTTTGGAACCTTAACTCGAAGGTAGACAGACCCATGCAATTCCTGTCCAGATCAAACGTTCACACAGACAGTCTGTGAAACAAAATTGGTTTTCATCTTGCACGCTCTTGGTCAAATGGTTCCTTCTTTCTGCTCCATACACCAACAGGGGCTCTTAACGTTGCAGGAAGGAGCGGTGCGGGGCAAGGGGAGTGCCTGTCGCCCTCTGTCTGCAGAGGATGCTCATGCCATCATTGAGACTTGCCTAAACACAGCTCCAGTTGTCCGAAGAGCAACTCAGGCACGTTTCACTAAGATGACCATCAAGTGGGCAAAGTTGTTCACTCCAGGGAAGAAATACCCTCATAGACACTCAGACTGGGGACACACCAACCAAGAATGCACTCAAGAAGTGATTATTTCTCCTTCTTTCCTTGAGTGCATCATTATCTCCTAAAGCCACAGGTCCATTTTGTAGAGTCTTTTCTTTTTTTTCTTCTTCTTCTCAAGTCAGCAGGTCAACTTGCATTTGAAACCACATGAGATGAAAGAACATGGCCATTTGGGAGCTGGATATGGCACCATCCCTGCCTGTCAACAGCACAGCTGTGACATCTTTGGCAGAGCTATCCTAGAAAATAGGTACAGCTAGAATGCTGATCTCGTGCAGCATCCAGGAAGGCTACATTTAAGCTCTAAATTGTTGCTCAGGGAGTGACAGTCAACATCATCCAGGTATCAAAGGATGGCTTTAAAAGATCATTAAAAAATAAAGTTGGAAACCCCGACCTAAATATTTCCAAATCTGGTCTTTTCTATATCGTAGAATGTTCCTCCTTCTGGTCACTCAGCTACTGAATTTTATACTGATGAGATCAGTATGTCTGAATTCTGTCCTGGCCCATGTGATTATCAACATATGGTGGAAACTGGATGTTGCAATCCATTCTTCATGAACAGTGAATCCCCAGGGAGTGCCAATCATTTTCTTCTGAAGGAGTAGATGGTACTCAGCATCCCTTAACTCCTTTAACGGAAGTTTATTGACCAGGTACTGTAATACGTTCCAGGTGAATAAGAAACAATAGCCTTACGCTAAAGGATCTCAGATCAAATAATATCATGTAAGGAGCTGGAAGGTGGAGAAGGGAATATACAAAGGAGAGTGGCAACATTTTTTCATTCATTCATCAAATAAGTATTTTTTAAGAACCCAGTATGTGTCAGGCACCATGCTGGCTCTGAGATTCTTGCCCTGATGGTGTTCACCAAAGAAATAATTTTCATCATTATATGGAGAGAAGGATAAAGCTTAGGGACTCCTCTCAGGGAGAAGATCCTTGAGCTGGATTTTATAACTCAGACAAGGTGAGCTTCACAAGCCATGATGCACTTGAACATCCAAAACATGGAGCTCACTCAGGGACAAAATATTTGATAAAGTTGATGAAGCAATTTCTCTCTACTGTAGGTTAAGATAATCATAATATTAGCTATTCTAACTCTAGGTTAACCTTGCCTTTGCCTTGAGTTAGTCATATGGAAATAGAAAGTTCTCTTTTATTCTAAGGTCATCCCATAGATTAATTCCTACATACACATACACGCTCTCTCACACACACAATATGCACATAATATAATTTTTAAAGGATGGGAACATTTTGCAGAAACAACACTCACACATAATTTCTGGGACAAACTCTAAGAACCTCAAAGCAGCTTGACTATCCTCCAAACAGCATATGAAACAACAAACAGTCCAAACACAGCCATAGCCCAGCAAAAGTGCCATAATAATTTCCACAGAATCTAGCTCGGGGAGAGAGAGATAGCAGTTACCCCCCTCAATAATCCTTGGGTTCTTCAGCCAACATTGTGCTCTTTGGTTTTACCCTAAGCATCATGCACTTATGATGGGAATGGTCAGAGAGAATAAGTGATGCTTCTCAGTGTACCATGTCTCTATTAAAAACTGGTCTGTGTCAATAATCTGAAAAGTACTGGATGGCCCAAGTAAGACTGATTCAGTAGATGTTAAAATTTCCAAGAAATGGACTTGACTTGTAAATTCACTGAGGCTGGATTCTTTGAAACCTCAAATTTTATCAGGGTTGCAAATGTGAAATTATCAGTCATAATTTCATATCCTGAATGTATTCTTCACGGGTGTTTACATTAAGAATTTAAAGAAACGTATCGTGGTCTTTTTCATTTAAGAGAAAGTAGATAAAGGGACAAAACTGTCACAACTGATAAATATCCTTCTGCATTTTTATCTCAAAGCCTTTCTTTTAGAGATGGAGACCATAGACCTGATTACCTTTGTATAATTTTACATTTTCATACATCCAGTATAACTGGAACGCATCGCGTTAGATTTTAAACTGTGCAGTCTCATTTTGCAGTCCTGCTGCCTAATAATGGAGAAATGTGAGAAATACTGTTTTTTCATACTCCCTTGCCACTTAGTAAATCCCCTGAAGCGATCATTTTGCTGAGCAGATCCTTGTCTTAGTAGAAGATCCAGAGAGGGAGAATTCAGACCATATCTCTTGTTCTCATTACATCCACGCAGGCCAGCATGTGATTTGTGACATAGTTGATCTGTATGAATGACGTTCGTGAAGCACAAGCTTTCCATTAGCTGCTCGGACTGTGCGACTCCAGTTGGCTCTCTTTTATGTTCATAATTTTTAAACACCCAAAGAATAATGACCACTGGAAGTTTGGAGACCAGGAGGCTATGGATTTTTAAAAAATAGAGAGAGAGAAAAACAACAACAAAAAACCCTTCAGATAATGACCTCTAACTCACATAATGAAAACCAAAATCTCCTCTGGATTTCCAAGCTGGCATTGTTTCACTGGTACCCTCACCTTGGGGCTCCTGTGTGTAATGTTTCTTTTAAAAATAGTGCACACGGGAAAGCGATGGGAAATACAAACACCGCCACGGGAGGGCATTAGTCTCCTTTCCTTTTAAAACGTGTGCTTAATCCCACATGCACGTGGCAAAATAACCTCAAAGCTGATTATGTTATGTAACGAGTCCTTTTGCTTTTCAAGAAGAACAGCCACACGTTCTCAGGTACTGTCTCTGTTTCTTTAACTTCCCTCACCCGAGAAATTCGTTGGCCTTGTGGCTTCAGGGCTCCGACGCCTACTCTTCACAGTCAACAGTTTGGTCACGGAGAAAAGTGGCCTTTCTTATCTGATTTTCTGCTCAATGCAAAGTATTATATCAGCAGCTCCACAGCAAAGTCCCTCTCCAGGGCTTGGGAACCCAATGTTAAACCTTGGGAGTAGCTGGAATCCAGAAAAGGCCTTGGGAGAATTTGGCTGAACGTCTCTGTTGGCTGAAACTAAGAAACACTGAGCTAATGCAACTTTTTAAACTTTTTTAAAGGTTACTGTGTCTTGATTTGAGTGAGATAAATTTTATGTACTTAACCTCCTTTTTCACAGTACTGCCCATAGAGTTCTCTGTGGCAACTGATGAAATACAAATTCAAGTCTAAGTCCTGTTTTGTTTTGGTTTTGTATTCTTCTGTATTTTTTTTAGTTGTGCTAGGTGGGTTTGGCTACTCTTGTGTTGTAAACTGTTTTCAGAAGATGTGTCCCTGGGTTGGATGGTGGGGTGAGGTGCATTCTCTGGTGATTTCAAAGACCTTCTCAGGCAACACTGCTAAGCATGGGTAGCCCAACGTTCAGCAGAAAATACCACTGTCAGACGCTGGAGCAATTTGTCAGGGCCACAGAGCATTTTTGGAGATGATCCTGGAAATATAACGAGCCTTGATCTGGAAGACCACAGAGGTATTCCACTCCATTCCTCCAAGTTGAATTCCAAACAGTATACAGAGACTTAATTACCCCATAGCTATAAACTATAAGTTTAACAAATTTGGAGGTTTTTTGTTTCGGGTTTTTTTTTTTTTTTGCCAAACTCAAAACTTCATGATCTATTTGTGGATGTTCCCTCATCATTCATCATTTCCTATTCATTTCCCTGGATGGTCCTGCTTGTGCAGTGTTTACAGTGGTAAATTTTGCTCCCGTTAGAATCCAGGGTCCCTCATGTAAATGATTAGTGAGTATCAGCAAGTCTCTTGAAAATAGTTACAAAACTACGGGTAAGTCCTCAATAGATGTGGGCTTAAAAATTTGAAAAAATTTCAAAAAGCCACCGAGAGAAAAGTGTCAAGGTTCTTTATGACATTTTGTTTCTGGTAGAACATCACAGGAACGAATGGTTTGTAGGTCTTTTGTCTTGCTTTTAATGAATGCCCAAATATATCCTTTCTATATGTCCAGGAATGGACTAGAAATACAAATAACTGAACTTTTTAAAGATTAAGTTTCATTTTAGATGTGTTCCAACTTCGGTTGAAAGAATTACAACTAGAAATTTCTCATTTCACTTCACCTTTGTCATAGGAAGACCTGCTGGTCCCACAACTTTATATAACTAAAAAAAACCCTTTGCCTTTTGTTTGGGTTGTAATAGGTGCAATAGACATGGATTGTGTAGTAGATGAGCTCTAGGTATCGTTGATTGTATTCCAAGATATCATTAGCATAGAGATAAATTTAAGTCTGCTTCAAGTTAGCATCAAGCAGTTAGCCTCAGTAGGATTTATGCACATCTGAACACCTAATCCTTCAGAAAACTACTTTTAACCACCATCCTTCTGATTTAGCAGAATCCGAACAAAGAGTAGAAGTTCTTACAGGCCCTTTTTCCAACCTTCCTAAAACCTCTCCCCACCACTAATCTGAAAGCAGAGAGTCTTGCCAAAGGGCTCAAACCAAATGCACTTAGCCCGTTTATTCTCAATGGCTTTATTAACAATTTCCAAATGTCCCTGAATTTACTTTGGTCTAGCATTTGGGATGCCTCTAAGCTTTCTACAGTAATTTCTTTTTTTTGTTTGTTTGAAGATGTTGGGGGTAGGAGTTTATTAATTAATTTATATATTTTTGCTGTGTTGGGTCTTCGTCTCTGTGCGGGGGCTTTCTCTAGTTGCGGCAAGCGGGCGCCCGTCTTCATCACGGTGCGCGGGCCTCTCACTATCGCGGCCTCTAGTTGCGGAGCACAGGCTCCAGACACACAGGCTCAGTAGTTGTGGCTCGCAGGTTCAGTAGTTGTGGCGCATGGGCTTGGTTGCTCCGTGGCATGTGGAATCCTCCCAGACCAGGGCTCGAACCCGTGTCCCCTGCATCAGCAGGCAGATTCTCAACCACTGCGCCACCAGGGAAGCCCAACAGTAATTTCTTAATGTTTCCACCAGCATTTCTCTTGTGAAGTCCGTGGTAGCAGAACTTCAATATGCTCTTGTGCTAAGATCAGGTCCCTCCTACAGACTCCAAAAGAGCGAACACAGAGATAATTGACCAACTCTGCTCCTGGCACATACCACAAATACAAAGAGAAAAAGTTGCCTTTAACTTTTTATAACATGATCAGATCTGATCAAGTTAATTAATTATCAGATTAGGATTTAGGAGTCCGGAATTTGCTTCTTGGTTCCGCCACTGATTTTCTGTTAATGTTTGGAAGAATCGTTTAATTTCTATATTAAAAGATATGACAACAAGAGTTACGGGGTCAGATTTTTTGGAAGTATCACCATTGTTCATATTTTACATGACAGACTGGTTTTCATATAAAAAGATGGTTGGGTAGGTGACAGATAGATTAGAGAGATGATAGATAGATAGATAGGTAGGTAGCTAATGTATACATACACAAACATGTATATATTTGGTCGAGGAGTACCCAGCATGGATGCCATCTCATAAATGTTTCTGGTGTTTGTGAAATTCTCACTTGCTCAGTATTTTATTTAGCTTTTTGAGACTCAGAACAAAACAACAATGGAGCCACATCTATCAAAAATATTGAGTGTTGCGTCTGCCCTCAATTTTTATCAAAATCACTCTAAATCTTGCCAGTCTGTCCAACTAAGAAGAGTAAAAGAATAGAGATATTCTACTGATGCTGGAATAAGGACAAGAAAGATGTTTGACTCAGCCAATAATATTGAAACCCTATAGGAGAAAGCCAAGGGGATAAATAACCCATCTGAATTAGGATGCAGACAGGACTTCATGGGTTAGATTTTTTTTTTCTCAGCTCTGGTTACTAGGACTAAAGATGAGGGTATTTGCTGATGGCATCCAAAAGTCTCCCCTTTGCCAAACACAATATTTTTTCCAATGTGGTAGTGAAATGTGTCTTTTGTACTGACTTTTAAAATCCCCTAGCCAGATTTTTTTCTGGAAGAATATAGCAGAATGAATACCATTGATAATCAGAAGTAGCCAGCATTCTAGGGAAACAATTTCCAAAGAACACAGCTACATTTTTGTGTGTGCTGCCTCTTAGTGTTTTCTTTCGGGCAGAGCAGTTAGATCTGACTACGGAAAGACATAATTGAAGGGCAGGCTGAAGACGTGAAATATTCTAAAGATGTCAAAGAAATACTTGGTTATGTAGGTCTTATGTCACTACTATTACTTTATTTTTTAAGTGGCATATCTGGGAATGTGGAGTAATGCACAGGAAGAGGGAAAGGACTGTTATATATAATTTGTTCAGATCAGAGTTTGTATGAGCTCAGTGACACCAGAAGGACAGATATCCACAGCTGACTTGGTTAGGGAAAGCTTCTCTGAGGAGATGATGTTGCAGCAGGAGAGAAAATGCATTTGCATTGCAGCAATGCAAACAATCTGCAACTGAGTGCTGTTATTAGTTTCCTATTATAGATTACAAAATACTCCCAAATTTGGCAATTTAAAGCAATAGACATTTATTATCTCAGTTACTGTGGGTCACAGAACTGTATTACAACTGTATCACAAGTTCTTTATCTCACAGAACTTGGGAGCAGTTTACTGGGTGATTCTGCCTCAGGGCCTTTCAGTTAAGATATCATCCTTGGCTGTAGTCATCTGAAGCCTTGGCAGGTTGAAGAATCCACTTGCAACCCCATTTGATGGCTACTGGCAGGAAGCCCTGCCGTATAGGACTCTCCATGGGACTGCTCATGACATGCCAGCTGGTTTCCCCCAGAGTGAGTGAGCCAAGAATGAGGATGAGAGATAGCAAGTAGGAAGCCACATGCCTTTAATGACCTTGCCTTGGAATGACATACTATCACTTCTGCTGTATCCTATCGGTCACACAGACAGACCCCGAGACAATATGGGAGAGAACTACAAAAGCCATGAATTCCAGGAGGCAGGGATCATTGGAGGACTATCTTGGAAGCTGGCTACATAAAATACATAGCATCCCATTCTTTTCTTTTTTTTTTTAACATCTTTATTGGAGTATAATTGGTTTACAATGGTGTGTTAGTTCCTGCTTTATAACAAAATGAATCAGCTATACATATACATATATCCCCATATCCCCTCCCTCTTGCGTCTCCCTCCCACCCTCCCTATCCCACCCCTCTAGGTGGCACAAAGCACCAAGCTGATCTCCCTGTGCTATGTAGCTGTTTCCGGCTAGCTATCTGTTTTACATTTGGTAGTGTATATATGTCCATGCCACTCTCTCGTTTCGTCCCAGCTTACACTTTCCCCTCCCCGTGTCCTCAGGTCCATTCTCTATCTCTGCGTCTTTATTCCTGTCTTGCCTTTAAGCTCTTCATAACCATTTTTTTTTAATTCCATATATATGTGTTAGCATACGGTATTTATTTTTCTCTTTCTGCTTTACTTTACTCTGTATGACAGACTCTAGGTCCATCCACCTCACTACAAATAACACAATTTCGTTTCTTTTTATGGCTGAGTAATATTCCATTGTATATATGTGGCACATCTTCTTTCATCTTCATTCATCTGTCGATGGACACTTAGGTTGCTTGCATCTCCTGGCTATTGTAAATAGAGCTGCAGTGAACATTGTGGTACATGGCTCTTTTTGAATTATGGTTTTCTCAGGATATATGCCCAGTAATGGGATTTCTGGGTCGTATGGTTCTGTATTTTCTTTTGAAAAATCTTTGTTTTGCCAGCTCCTCAGCCCAGATCATCTCTAGACATGCCATTGCATGTCCAAAGACTCATTGTTGGGTTGTGCTATAATGCGGTAGCTTACTCAGTGTCTCAAGATTTCTTTCTCCCACTAATAATCACTCCAAGGAGAAAGGAGTTTTCTAAGGATGTTATTTCCCCAAAGATATGAAGTATGCCAAATGTTCCCCTTATAACACAAATGTTAGCTGTAAGACAGATTTCATTATAAATAATTACTTTCGTTAAACCTATTTGAAGACACTGTCTATTTTATAATCCACTATTCCTTATTCAACATCTGACACTCTTAATTCACTCAGATCTCTGCAAAATGTCATAGGCAATAAATTTCTTCTTGGGTTTAGTTCCAGGAAAAAAGTGTACTCTACAGACAAGCTTGCCTGCTTTCTTTAACTGTCCATGAAGATAACATATCTCAGTGTAATTCTCTGTCTTCCTTCATTCCCAGGAAATCTAGAAAATAATTAAGGCCAAACTATAATCTACAGCTCTTTCTAGGCAATTAGTAACATCTATTCCTTTTCTAAATTTCATATGATTATTCTTTTTCTTTTTCTCTTTTTTTCATTATGTTTAAAGTTATATACTACCTCCAATCCTTTCACAGTAGACAGGATTTATAGTCTAAATAAATAGTAAATTATGACAGCTTCAGCCAAGAGAAAATGATCTTTGACTCAAGGTCCAAAATTGAGGTCTATATACAAAAGACTGTCACTCAGTTCTAGTGGCAACACTGAAAATGCAGGACTCTTAGCTGATATCGCCAATATCTTGAGGAAGAAGCTGTCTTTTTTGTGTGTTCTTTTCTGAAAATCATGGAGCCAGCAGGAGGTGATTCAGATTTGTCTCTCCTCTGAGTCAACTTGGATACTATTTGTTATGTCCTGAATTGTGGCCCTCCCCTTTGCAAAATTCATATGTTGAAGTCTTAATCCCCAGTAACTCAGAATGTGACTGTATTTAATAATAGGGTCTTTTTTTTTTTTCCTGTATTTTCTCAGCCATTGCATTATTTATTTATTTTTAATTTATTTTTTGGCTGCGTCAGGTCTTAGTTGCAGCACGTAGGGTCTTCACTGTGACATGTGGTATCTTTCATTGCGGTGCGCGGGCTCTTTGTTGCGGTGTGTGGGCTTCTCTCTAGTTGTGCCTCACAGGCTCTAGAGCGTGAGGCTCAGTTGCCCTGTGGCATGTGGGATCTTAGTTCCCCAACCAGGGATCAAACGCACGACCCCTGCATTGGAAGGCAGATTCTTAACCACTGGACCACTAGGGAAGTCCTGGTGATAGGGTCTTTACAGAGTAATTAAGTTAAAATAAGTTTATTAAATTGTTTCTCAGAAGAAACAATGATGTGGACACCTGGATCTTGAATTTCTAATCTCCAGAACTGTGAGAAAGTAAATTTCTGTTGTCTAAGCCAGCCAGTCTGTAGTACTTTGCTATGGCAGCCAGAACAAACAAATACACTCATATCCTCCCACAAAGGAGTAAAAACTGAAGCCTTCAATATTTTCATAATCAGGGTCAAACCATAATTGGCCACAATTTGGTTTGAAGATGTGAAATCATGTACAGACTGAGTACAGGGAATAGAATGGCAGAAATCCTGCTTACAGTTATCAGCTGCATCCCTGGTGAACTTCTGGAAGCATCTAAAGCATCGTCTGAACTCTGCTGGGGTAAGGTAATGCTAACAATGGGGGAGGGGTATCAAAGGGAAGATTGTTTCCTGTAAGACCCAAAGCTTGGTCTTCTCCATCAGTTCTGAAGTACCCTAGTTGGCTATGTCCTTTATGGCTCCAACTCACCAACTGTCATCTTCTGTTCATCTTTTGAAATTGCTTTCAATATTCATGTTAAGATCACATTGGCACGTCCTTCTTGCTTCCCCAGGAGAGACAGAGGAGCACTTCTTGGCCCAAAGGATGTTTGCAGTAGTACAGGTCTGCTGACATCGTGTCTGGGTAACATTTCCCGCATCCAATTTGATCTTACGATCTAGTAAAGGGAGGACTGCCAGGGAGAGGTTGAGGAGAGGTGATGGGTGGAAATTCAGAACCAGGAAAAGTTGTCCCCTGCAGATAAACTAAAAGACACACAAATATTTCCTTTTCTTTCCCACTTCCTTTAAAAAAAAAATCTATAGTATCTATAAAAAAAAAGCTATAGTATTTCCTTTTCAGAAAGGAGATAGAAATATTTATGCACGGTGTTGCTGGTGACATTCTATTATCATCTTCAGAATGTGGTGCAGACAGAGCTATTCCAAATATTTTCATGCTCTTCTGCCAATAGTCAACCTTATAAATGAGGGCCTATATCCATTTTCTACTGATCTCTGCTAAACGTACGTCATGATATTTTTCTTCAAGATACAAGTTGAACCTATCCATGAAGGATGCATGCTTTTCAATGAAGAAAGTAGAATGCTTAACAGCTGACTCAAGTATATAGGTGCCGGGCATATATACATCTGAGGCATTGATGGATGGTGTGTCCCTTTGTCGGTATCAGCTATGATGATAGCAGGACTCATAAGTGTAGTTCATCAGCTACCATGTCTTGGCTGGAGGGACCAGGTAGTATGAATGGTGGCTATGAAAATCTCATCACTGTCGTCATCACTCATCCCCTATACCATGACTGGCTGCTTTCTGTAACTGCATCCTTCATCATTTTATTAGAGCAAAGAAGCCATGGCCACAGTGTGGGGTTCACTGCCATGTCCTGAATCATGGAGACACCAAGAGTCTTGGCATCAAAAGTACCAGTTCTATGTTAGCTATAGGACCCTTTGCAGGTGGCTTAATCTTTCTTTCCCCAATGGCCTCATCTTTCACATCTGGGAATTTGGCCCAGACCTCTTCCCTAGGTTATAGGGTAAGAGATGATAGATGAAAGTGCTTGTTCAACTTTGAAGACCTATAAAAGGGTAAGTAATAAGTAACTTGTTTGCACTTCCAACAACGTCTTCAGGGTGCAAATGCAAAAATAATCTTGCATCTTTTCATGCTTTGCTCCACCAAGCTGTTCACAGTTATCTCCAGGAAGGCTCTGATCATGTTTCTTTGATTTGCATAGATTTCTGGCTTCTTAATCATGTAATATTGCTGCAGCTATCCTCAGACGCCATGCCTGAACTCAAGAACATTGATTATAATTCAAAAGCGGTGAGGTTTGATTCGAGTATTGACTTATTTACTTTCTTACCACAATTAAGTTCTTAATGAATACACTCATTTATAAGATCCAAACTGAACCTCAGTGTAGCCTATTCCCTGAAAAGATCCTAAAAGCATAATGCTTCTGGCTTTCAAGAGAGCCTTCTACAAAGGAAAAGAATTAGACTAGAAAATTTTATATGAATTTTTTCAATTTTCTTTCCCATTCTAAAGCAATCTAGGTTCTGTATCTTAATATCAAGATGGTACTCTTTAAAAAAAATCCTTAAGTTTAATTTTAACATGTTTATGGCTCAAGAAGGAGCTTTGTCGCTTAAATGTGTGTTTGGAAAATGGTAATTCTTCATCTACTATGTAAGCAATTAGCTAGGCTTGGTGCAGTTGTGAAAACTTAAGAGTTAACTTAGCCTTTTGGGATTGATTTTATGACACTACCAAATTGTCTTGAATTTGGTTACATATCACTTTCCTACGCAAAGAAGCTGGCTCTTAGACAGGCACAGTAATGTTACTGGGAGAATGGAAAGACTGATCACCAAGCACCTTGGTGTTTTCATCCCTGGAAGACTGTACCTCAAGTCTTTTTCTGTTCCATCAATTCTGTTCTGTTTTGGCCTATGACGAAAACAAAAATAAAAACATGGAAGACAGCAGTGGCATAGTGGTGTCGTCTGAAAAAAAAGAAAATGCACAGCCTACAAGTTGAGAGTTATGTTTTATTCAGCAGACAAAACTGAGGATTTAAGCCTGGTTCACAGCACCTCTGAGAGCTCTGAGAAACCGCTCTGAAGAGGTCAGGGAAGAGCCAGGATATATAGGAGTTTTTGCAACAAAGACCAGGTAGACAGAACATCAAACGGTGACTGTTAATTAAGGAAAACCAGACATCTCAAGTTAATGAGTTTAGCGCTTTTCTATGTATGGGAAGATGCCAAGTCTGGGCTCACTGAAATCATTCCTTTGATGTGCACCTCAGCTCTCTGGGGCCAGTGTCCTGTGCTTTCTCATCATGAGTGTCCTCAGGGGGTGGCTGCTGGTGGCTTGATGGTCACAACATCCTTTGTTTATTGATACAGCAGGTGGCATTCTTAGCCCACGGTGGTGACAGGGAAACCCAGGAGAAAGCGAAGTGGCAGTGACTGAGAGGTCTAGGCAACTCTGAGAGAGGTTCTAACCACTGCCAACGACTCTGGCCACGTTCATCAATGAGAAGAGAGGTGGCCCACCAGGCACACCCAGGGTCTCTGCTCAGCCGGCTGCATCCGACACTTGAGCAGCCCCAGCTGTGAGAGCAGGTGAGCACAGGAGACCACAGCCAGATGTGGAAGAGGTGACCCAAAACGGACTAGGGCTTGTGGGGGAGATGGGGAACATTCACTCTCTCCGTGGATGTCGGATAGAAAGGGGACTCTGGGCTCGTGGGTTCTGTTCACCTATCCTTGAAAGGCCTAGAAGAACAGCCGTGACCCGGGCTCTCCGAGTTAGGCACCAAGAAGGAACTGTCTCAGTAATGGATGTAAACCATTAGAAGGAAGCAAAGAGTAAATCTTCATTATATCGTAATTCCACACTTTACCCACACTAAACGTTTCCTGATTAATTTTTTCTCAAACCATTAGTACACAAACTAATACCATAAAATGCTCTTACCAATGATATTGCAAACAATGTAATGCCTCATGGTGACAATCCAGGAGAAATTTTAAGATTTGAACATTCCATCTGCTTTCGTTCTAGCTAAATGAAACTTTACTATCTTACACAAGTTTCAGTCAGAGCAGAAGGAAAGTAAACTCTGAAGAGTGTAATCAGACACCTCTGAAAACTCACAAGTGGGTTTAGCCTGCACATTTCAAATAATCCCCGGGAGATCCAATCAACCAGGAGCTTGATTCTCATTCCACAGGGAAGCAAACTTTTCTAGCATCAGTAACACTGGACTTGAAAATTGAAATCTATGAAAAGTATCCATTAAGAGTAAAATATGAGAAGTTATTCTATTAGGGTGAGGTGTAACACTGAGAAACAGACTTACCTACTCAATTCTATGCTATATCTGAGTGTGATTCTAGGGACAAAGATGCTTAGACATCAGCGAGCACAAGCTCTTTGCCATGTTAAGTTGTATCCTACTTTTCCAGAGAAGCTTCCTTAACTTTGTACTTCTGGGAGCAGGTCCAGCCTCAGACCCTCCCCCTCAAGGGTTCCTGAGTTTCCTGTGAAAAGGCTCCAGCCCCTTCCTCAGATCCCTGCAAACCCAGGGAAAGATGACCATTTCTAAGTTCCAGATTTCCTAAGTGAGGTCGGGCCTCCACTGGTGATTAAGCTGGGTGACATGGGCAAGGTATTTAACCTTAGTTTCCTCATCTTGAAGTAAGAACAAAAGAATCTACCACGTGGGATCATGGTGAGGATTAATTAATACAGGTATATCAGAAGATCACTCAAGTGATTCCTCACGGAAACAGTAGCCCGGCCCCAGAGTTACGTTATGACTGTCTAAATAAACACACTGTAGAGATATTAATTTTATTTTCAATTCTCCTTCACCAATGGCCCTTTAAGGACCAGTGGTTTGAGGACTTTAGAAAGCATCACTGTCACCTGGAGGGATTGTTAGAACACAGATTGATGGGCCCCATCCCTGGATCTTCTGATTTTGACGGAGCCTGAGAATCTGCATTTCTAACAAATTTCAAGGGAAATTTGGGGACCACACAGTGAGAACCATTGTTATAGACCATTAACTTTGTTAGATATTCTCTATGTTAAGCAAACTCCTTTATTCTAATTGGGACAAGATCAGGTTAAAGCACATTAGTCTATTTATGATTCTTTTCACATAACTTATAAGAATTTATAAGCAAAAGTATATTTTCTAAGACTATTTTATGTTATTTGCTTTGAATGGGAAATTCAGGAAAGAAAGTGAAGACACAGATATGAATCTGATATTTATAGGCATCACACAAGTTTGTTCAACTTTGAGTATCAATTATGGTTTGTTTTATGTCTACCGTTTTTATTTACAAAACCAAAATGAAAAGCTGCGTCTCACTATATGTTGGGAATTTATGAGGCTGTGGATCAGATGGTACAATCAAGGGCCTAAAGACCTTTTCTTCGCTTTCTGCAAAGTGCCAGCTGCAAGGTCTTCTGAGATCACAGGGAGAAAGAAAATCTCATCCTCTTGATGGAAAATGAAAATCCCCGTATCATTTACGAGACTTGGAGAGGAAGTGGCTGTTCACTTCATGATACGGAGAAGCACATACATAGCTCAAGGACCCAAAACTCTGAGCCTGCCTTCCATCATGTTACACACGGAGAAGGGACACGACCAGACATGCCAGAGATAGTCTATATTGGATACAGATGTCTCCCAAAGAACAAGTTTATTCTGTTAAATTGCCACAGCAACACCAGCTGCTTATGAAATCACGAGGAGAGAGAGGTGAAGAGGGTTACATGTTCAGACATATAGTTAAAATCACTTTACAAACCTCATTATGTCCAAAGAAGAGCAAGATGAAAACAGCCGGCTTATAAAACCAGACTCGCCAACGAGGCCAACCATCCCCCACTCCCTTGAACACCATTTCGGCAAAATATATGTCCTAACTGGAGAATTGAAGCAATTATCCAGCGCATCCAACAAAAGCCCTCTTTGATGCAATCAAGGGCCTGACTTAGTAGGCAGACGTAACTTATATAAATGGAATTGAATCTCATCCCCTTATCACACAGGATGTGTTCATCCTTCACATTTTAAAAAGACATCTGGCTAACAGTCCTTGAAGAGAGCCCGCCCAGCTTCCCCTAACATTTTGCTTCACTTTCTGATTTTTCTGGCTAAAAATCCATGCATCTTCAATCAATCAATGAATTAATAATGATGCATACAGCTCTGAAAAGAAGAACAGATGGGCAAATATTTCCAGAATTTGAGGGAATGTCCAATGACTATAAAATTGATGGAAATGTGCATACTTTCTGCTTCTGGCTCAGAAAGATAAGAATGGTACCAATCAGAGGATTGGACCATAGTGTCACATCTGCATGGAAATGCCAACTGAGGCGCTACATGTGATTTTGAAAATGTGATAGTACCTTTATGCTTAAATTCATTGGAGAATGAGTTGCCCAGGAAACTTCAGACAAGAAGAATGAAGCTTGGAAGAGGAGGTGACCCAGGTAAAATACTCCGCATGCAGCCACAGAAACAGCCCCGGTAGTGGGGCCTGCTGCGGGGGTGAGGCTCCTCCTATGATCTGTTTCTTTAAAGCATCAGCCAGGGAGAAAGACTGGGACGGTTAGTATAAACATATAGATCCACTACCCACAGTCACACCAACTTTGCACAGGCAGTTCTGGTGTCCAGAAATCTTCCAACTACCCTTTCCGTTCACCCGAATGACCCTACACACATTTTGTCTCAGCCTGGAGCTGGTTTCCCCACAGAAGCCTCCCAAAGGCGCGGGCAAGGGAGAGTGTCCTCTGGCACCTCTCCTAGCCCACCATCGTATTAGTTATATTTTATTGTGGTTTTCAGGTTTCCCAGATGTCTGAAAGCTCTGTGAAGGCAGGCGCCGGAGCTCGCCTTTCTGATGCCTGGTGTAATAGCTGATCCAGAGTAGCAAAAAGAAATTAAAATAATACCATAAAATGCTCTTACCAATGAGCATTGCTGAGAGAAATAAAGAAGGAATGGGAGTTTAGATATGAATTTCAGACCACTCTCAAGCTGTAGCTATAAGGGCCTTCATAGCAGTCAGCATTGCCATAGGAATCAGATATGGACATTCAAATTAGGATAATTTGAGTATATATATCAGTCAGGGTTCTCCAGAGTAACAGAACAAGTTGGAGAGATAGAAGATTAGATGATAGATAGATAGATAGATAGACAGATAGATAGGTAGGTAGATGATAGATAGATCGATCTTTTGAGAGAGATCTTTTGAGAGAGAGAGAGACATGTTTGATTGATTTTGAGGAACTAGCTAAACAACATTGTGAGGATTTGCAAGTCTGAAATCTGTAGGGAAGTCCCATAGGCTGAAAACTCAGGCAGGATATCTATTTTACAGTCCTGAAACAGAATTTCTTCTCCTCTGGGAAATCTCAACTTTTGTTCTTAAGGCCTTCAGCTGATTAGACAAGGCCCACCCATACTGTGGAAGAGAATCTGAATGTAAAAGTCAACTGATTGTGTTTATCATATCTACAAAATGCCTTCACAACAACCTCTAAACTAGTTTGACCAACAAGTGGGCACCATAGCCTCACCAAGTTGGTAATGACATTAATGCGTAATCGACACATTTCAGAAAGAACTATTTATAAAAGTAAGGGAAATAAAAATTGATAGTAGAGCACCCTGGGGTTAAAAACAAGAGGGCTGTCATTACCCTCAGGCCTGAAAAGGCAAGGGAGGGGAAGGGAAAGCAGTTGCCAGAATCTGGATGGAGAGACCTCTGTGACAGGGATGCCTTAGGAGGACCTGTGACCTTAAGTCAAGGGACCAGCAACCTCAGGAAGGAGTCAGAGGAATAAGTACCGCAACCTCCCTCTCTCCCTGCCTCCATTTTCCTGCTGGAGATTCCTATTGGCTGAACCTAACTGAAAACCACAGGCCAAGGGAGCCCTACGAACTTCAAAGCAGCCAGCCCGTGGGCAACAGAAAATATCAACAAGGCCTTGATAAGCAACCACACTGACAGAGCCAGAAAATGATCTCTATCCACTGTGTACATTACCAATGGGTCTGATTATAGCTCAGATAGCCAGAGGATGTGTGAACATTAAACACAACAGGCTTAGATAAAGGGAACACCATCCTGAAGACGTAGAGAGGCAAAGAAAAAGTTATCTAAAAAGTATTTCATTGTAGGTGCTGCAAGAAAATTCTGGAAGTCTAGCATCAACTAATGGGAGTAAGAAAATATGATCTTTCTTTATGAAAACAAAGAAAAGTCCAGGAGGGAGAAGGCTGAGGAGAAAGGTCAGCACAACGACATGAACAGCAGATACACAAGACAGGGAATTATTATAAGGGAGTTAGCAATATAATCACAGAGTTAAATTGTCTACCAGAGGGGCAGCAAAATACAGAACTGATGATGTAAAAAATAAACAAAGTGATACGGAAAAGACCCTGGCAAAACTCTACAGAAGCAATAGTCAAAGGCATATTTGAGAAAACAGCTTTCGTGTTGATAGACTTTGTTGAGTTTGAGCTTCAAAATGTGAGGAAGGATGCAAATTTAAAAGGTTTACTCTGTTCCAGGAAAAATAACAAGAGACATCTACATCCTGGCAGAAGTTTTGAATTTCAAAAGTAAAGAAAAATTTGATAAGCCTCTGGAATAGGTTGAATAGCAGTTGTCCAGCAACTCTAAGTACAGTTGAGAAGACTGCACCCTAAGAAGACAACTGAGTCACGTGCACAGAGGAAAATACGTTGTCTGTACCTTTTACCTTGTCAAGATGCCCAAGAGAAAGACTTAAACCTTTAGTCACTCAGAAAATGACCCTGGGATTTTGAACAGTTTCGGTTGGATGAGAGATGAATCGGAATGTAATTCTAACATATATATGTATATATATAGTCTACATAGCGTAACTTATGCTAACATAACTAACGACATAACATAACTATATGGCTTTCTACGAAGTCACCCAGATCACATCTGTCTGACTCATCTTTTTACCTCACCCTTTCTAGACAACTGAGAATGGCATAAAAGATTTGTTAAGGTTTCCCTTCCTTCGCATTCATCCCAGACCTACAATTGAGAATTTTCCCACATTATCAGACCATTCTGCACCTCAGGGGTGAAACTTGACCCTGGAATGCTTTCCTTCGTTTAACTCACTTGGTAACAGCCATGATTAATGACACCTGAGATCAAAACTGTTTTTATTTGTCCCTCCCCTTGTCAGCTGTGGCTAAACCCTTAAGTATCGGGGACACTGAATTAGAAGGAGTATTAAAGTTTTATTTGTTTCCTTTATTCATAAAATTAAAAATGTGTAGATAATATAATGCCCAATTGCATTGCAAGTTACTTGAGTAATGATTTCTGGCCCCTTTAAAATTCACGTTGAAGACAGCAGTGATTGGCGATTTTTAATTAGGAAAACCTAATAAATCCACTCAGGGATTGATATTAGCTGCTGGTGAATAATTCTTTACGAATGTCTCCTATAGGATCTATAAATGTCCCCTTGTTAGTGCTTAAAATCGGTGTGCATGGTATGGTTTCAACTATGTGTCTTTAAAAGCATAGAAAAAGGCTATAAGAAAATACATGCACAATATTAACTAGCAGCTGTATATTTTCATTGTTACGAGTCAGCATTCTGTAAGCATTTCTAAGTTTTCTACCATAAACATGTATAAATGTTAAGTCAGAAAAAATAAACTCAAAAAATTCAGCATATACAATATGTTATATACTTTAACACAATCACCTAAAAATTACAGCAAAAGATAGAAAGGAAATAAATCAAAATGTCAACAATATTTATCTCTAAGATGTAGAAATAAAGGAAATTTATTTTCTTCATGTTTGTAATGTTTTAGACATTTTGAAAATAATCATGTTTTAGATCCATAGGGATTAACTTAAAGAGACAGAGAAGCACTTAATAATGATTTATCTTTCTTTGGGGAATAACTGTATGAAAGAGTTTCCCTGAAGAGTTCTGTAACCCAGTAATAATAGAAATCATACTCATAATAACAAAAAGAAGTAATATTTATATGAATGTTATTATTTGCCAAGCACTATCTAAGCATTTACATTTTTTGTCTTATTTTATCTCTAAAACAATCTTATGAGATGGATTGCTACTATGATAACCATTTTACAGATGAGAACACTGAGGCTGAAGGGGAGGAAAAGGGAGTTTGTCCAACAGCTAGCAAAGAGTGAGGTCTACGTTTAGACCAATATCTCTGGCCTAAAAGTAAAAGAATAAAGATGAAAATGGAATATATGGAAGAGGTTCCCTCCTACCCAGGTCAGGATCCTTTACTTATAACAGATTAACTTCTAGAAGAAGGGCCCTCTTCCAGCCTAGACAAAACCCAACTCATGAACACATAACTTATTGTACTTTCATATGGGCTTTACCTGCACACTGACCCATGCACATGGGGACATGTGAATGACCTGAATCCTCGGCAACCCTAGCTGACCCCTTTTCTCTCTGTGTTTGTGTAACCCCATCAGTGGACCCCTTCTTCTTAGCCCTTCTCATCTTTGTAAGTTTACATTTATTTGTGAGATTATTTTTAAGTTATGTCTTTCTGACTTGACTGTTGGTACCATGGTAACTAAGATAACCAGAGTCTATTTTATCTGTACCCTGATTTGTTTGGCACAGTACCAATTTATGCCTGTTTTACTGGTATATTTATTAACAGTGCCCCTTTCGCTCTCAAACAGATCTGATTTGGACAATGAATTGTGTGATAAGCCTATTTTAGTTTAACTGTATCCTCACTGCCAAGAATAGCTGGCACATTTTGAGAATTTTCTATATATGTGTTGACTGAATAAATGAATGAATGAATACCACTACCACCTGGGAACACAAATTGCAATATCTCATTTTTCCAAGTGCTAAGCAAGACCTTTCCCTTGGGAGTACTCATATGGTGAGTTGAAGTGACACATCTAGTCCCCTTGTCACCTGTGTCAGTCACAGCTCATCCAGGCAGCTAGAAGCACTCAAGTTACAGAACTATAGGAATTTGATCTCATATAATCATGGGAGAAGCAGGGAAGTAAAAGTCCAGGAGGGGAGTTGCATGGTGAGGCAAGTCACCAACCAGTAAGTCCGTGTGAGGTCAAGTGTGTTTAGCCACCAGTGTGGGTCTACAAAGGGGAAGCTCACGGCAAGGCTTTAGGAGACACAACAACATTCAGAGCCTAATGGCTGGCTTTCACCACTGCCCTCCAGAGCTCGCATCAATTCATCTTTGCCAAGTGCAACTCAAGACCATGCAGGGAATGAAAATCTGGGAAAGTATGGGTTTTTGCCTAACCAAGTTGACACAGCACAAACCAGCATGCTTTTCCTCTGTCCCCTCTGTCCACACACACACGCTATTCTTTTTACCTGCAGGGTTCCCAGTCTTGGTCAGTATCCTACAGACTTTTCAAATGATCCTGCCTTTTGTTCCTGGGAGGAAATGCCTAAGGTGGTTTGCCCCAATTCTGAGCTTTTCTCTAAAAGAATTGAAGAAATATTTCTTCGAGTCCTCTGTGTGCTCATTACTGTTATTATTTTACCTTACAAGGCTTAATTGAGAACAGGACTGAACCTTAGGAGAGCAAAATTTTTCCTGGGGGGGAAAAAAAAAAACCCTTCCACTTATGATGGTGGGGTCAGTATTATGCTTATACTGTGGCTTCTGTTTGTTTCTGTGAGCTCTCCTGGGGGTGGGAGGTGGGGAAGTGTAATCACTTGTATAATGTTCCCTTTATCAACAGGAAGGAAGAATTCCTGACTCTTAAAATGAACTTTTAAGTGAACTCAAGGCACTTAACTATTTTCTTTTTAGGGAAGGTCCCAGGCCTGGTTGAAGATGTCATGCTTCAGAGTATCAGATCATGAAGAATGTCCACAATCCTTCCCTGGCTGAGCTGCCAGATATCAAGTTAGAACTGGTGGGAGAGACATAACACCTGGAGGCAGGCTTGGGAGTGAAAGCCAGCTAGCACAGCACTGATGTCTGTTTGATAGGCAAGTTTATTATTAGGACTGTGTGGCCATGAATTCATACTCAGAATCACAGAGGCAAGAAGACTACAAAGATCAATTAAGAAAGAGGGAGGGGCTTCCCTGGTGGCGCAGTGGTTGAGAGTCCGCCTACCGATTCAGGGGACGCGAGTTCGTGCCCTGGTCCGGGAAGATCCCACATGCCAAGCAGCGGCTGGGCCCGTGAGCCATGGCCGCTGAGCCTGCGCGTCCGTCCGGAGCCTGTGCTCCGCAACAGGGAGGCCACAGCAGTGAGAGGCCCGCGTACCGCAAAAAAAAAAAAAAAAAAAAGAAAGAGGGAGAGGCTAAAAATATGGGTATAATTTGGAACTCAGATAAGGTGTTGGAGCTACAATTGAGGCAAAGCAGTGTGGATTTCTTTTGTGTTGATATTGACTGTCCTTCATCCTTAGGACCTGCTATTATGTCTGTCCCTGCCTGTCTGCTTTTTGTCTCTCTGTCTCGGTCTCTGTCTCTCTCACACACGTGCAATCATTTGCATGTGAAGTCTGAGAATAGAATAAGATATTCAATGAACACAGACCATACCAGGAATTAGCCAATCTGCGTGCTGGCAACCTACAAAAGCCATTTGAGAGTGCTCTGCCTTTATAAGGCCACTGATGACACTTTGATTTACTATATTGTGTCTGCTTGTGCCACTGTATGCCAGCCAGTTTGACTGTGTTAACAGACTCATACTTGGTGAGCCCAATTTGGGGTGACTGTATTTCCAAATGTAGAGATTCAAGGTAGGAGGTAGACTGAGACAGTGTCAAGAACATGACTCTTTGTTCATACTCTATACATCTCTGCCCTCTGTCTTACCAAAAAGCCTTGTCTGCCCTTCCCTTAGAGTATCCAGTCTTTGCTATCATATGTTATAATAACCTATATCACATCTTCTCTCTCTACTCAGACATAAAACTCCTTTAGCTCAGAATTTGTATCAGAATTGTCTTTTTATTTATCATAGGTGTCTGGTTAAGTATGCCTAAGTAATCAAACAATAGGTTTTAGGACCTTGACATTACTTAACAAAATTCAATTTCATTACTGTTCTAGCATTTATGTTATGTTTTCCCTATTAGTTTATGGTTTTCTTATATTTAATGCCCATCTTCAATAATGGAGTACTTGAGGATGATAGCCTTTCCTGTTCATTTGCGAGAGAACACTGTTGATGTCAAGATGTAATACCTGGTTATGGGGTAAAGTCTTTGAGTTGCCAGTGAGGGTTTAGATGCACAGTATCTATGCACTCTTCAGATGCACAGTATTTGTCATGGAGGATAAAATATTGCCTCTGAGTCAGACAGACATGGCTTCAAAACTTCACTCTGCCATTTGCTAACAGTGTGACCCTGGACTGTACCCTCATTTGCAAAGTGTGGATGATAAGGCCCATCCTTTGGACTGGCTGTGGAGAAAAACTAAGATATATGTTAAAACCTTACCACACACAGTTGATGCTCAATGAATGGTGGCTTTAGAAATTTTTCTAAATTTCAGAGTCAATAAAGTAAGTTTTAAAATCACAAAACTCCATAACTTGGAGTAAGTGCATTAAAAAGCATCATGGGGCACTTTTTACTCTGAGATCTAAGATATTAAGTTGGATGTGTTCCAGAAAACAAGGGATGCCTGTCGTAGGTATACTTCTAACTTTCTAACGATGACATCAAAGAGCACAACCGTGCCCTCTCACACAATGCAAGGGGTGTTTGTGGCCAAGAGCGAGCAATGGCCACCTTGGAGTGGCCACCTGACTTCTCCAATGCAACAGGGACCCAAGATGGCAGCCTGACACCCACCCCCCCACACCCTCTTCAACTGCATGCTCCAGCTTCCTGTGAACACACCTCAGAGAGATGAGTAGAGTAGATGCCATTTTTATAGTGTTCAGGAGGCCACGAATTCAAGGGATGTGAATATGGCTACCAGGTAGTAAAATTCCAGAAGAAAGTTAAAAGTCTTGGTCACATGTCATCTGTCAGCTCCCTGGGGTTCCTGCAAATATAGGGCTGAGTCACAACAGAGTGTGGAAAACAGGAGAGGTCTAGAATGAGGCTTATTGACCTTGAAGTGCTGTACTTTTTTTGCTCTTACCCTCCCCTACCCCCATCTTTTCTGTGTGGCTCATGATAGCAAATAAGGATATAAAATAGAAAAGGATCTCTCTACTATATGACACGCTGTTCCTCACAGGTGTGACTGTCTTCCCAAAGCCCCCTCCCACTGGCTTGTACAGGAATCTTTACATCATCCTTCACCCCTTCCTTCCTGTGATAACTTTGTGATGCATCAGCTCAGGTAGGCTGAACTGCAGTCTCTGGAATTCCCTTTCGAGGATGTTTGTGGCTCGGATGAGTTCAAGGGATAGCTCTCATAAGCGTTGGAGAATGGAAGAGGGCAACAGCCATTCTGTAGCATACACACACCTTCTCTGCGGTGTTCAACCAAACACTGTTCTGGGTGCTGCTATGAAGGGACTTTTTACCTGTTAATTATATCCTTAATCGGTTGATTTTATGTTAATCAAAAGGGAGATGATCCTGAATGGGTCTGAAACAGTTGGAGGTCTTTTCTGAACCCAGAGACTCCAAACAGTAGCAGAGCTTGCAATGAATTATTCCCCTTCCTCCTGGATCTTCCCTCTTTTTTTTTTTTTTTTTTTTTTTTTTTTTTGCTGTACGCGGGCCTCTCACTGTTGCGGCCTCTCCCGTTGCGGAGCACAGGCTCCGGACGCGCAGGCTCAGCGGCAACCGCTCCGCGGCATGTGGGATCTTCCCGGACCGGGCACGAACCCATATCCCCTGTATCGGCAGGCGGACTCTCAACCACTGCGCCACCAGGGAAACCCCTGGATCTTCCCTCTTAACTGCCTGTCTGTGAGCAATAAGCTTTAACCCATGCTCAGGGGGTTCCTTCCTGCTAGTGAGCTTCCCTCCCTGACTTCCATTTCTGTGATCCTTGGGCTCTCTTAACGCAGCTGCACAACTGTGAAGGCAATTCCAAATAATCAATCCATATATAAAAACCATACATCCTACTGGTTCTGCTTCCCTGGTTGAACCCTGACAGGTATACTCCCTCTTAACCCTCATCATCCAGTCATTCACCAAGTCCTGTTAATGCAATTCTTCCTTCTAAGTGGTACCTTAATATCATTGAAGGTGACACTGCCACCTGGGGAAGCCAGTTCCAATTTCTCACTTCTCCCAGTGCTAATGGAGGGTAATTTTTTCCTGTGTTTTCCACTGCCACTAGCCAAATCCAGAATATTGTCAGCTCTCGCCAGAATGACTAGAATAGCTTCATGATCTGCTACTCAGCAAGCCACTCTTATCCAACCTACTTTCTTCATTGAAGACAGGGTAAACTTCCAAGGATAAAAATATGAACAATATGAACGCATCAGCCTGACTTAAAACCCTTCTGTGGTTTCCCTGTAGGTCGAGTCCAAGATCTCTGACATGCCCATAGAGCTTCTGCACTACCTGGCTTCTTCCCACCCCTCCACTTTCCC
>NW_006778358.1:242531-294041 GCF_000442215.2 Lipotes vexillifer | reverse complement strand
CTTCCCCTACATGACACACTATCTTTTCATTGCTACCCAGTGGCCTGAAATGTCCTGCCAATATTCCCTACTTAGTAGGCAAAATAATAATCTCCCCAAAATGTCACATCCTAATCCCCAGGACCTCAGCGTATGTCACATTATATGGCAAGGTGGAATTAAGGTGGCTGATGGAATTAAGGTTGCTAATCAGCTGACCTTCAGGCAAGGTGATTATCCTGGATTATCTGGGTGGGTCCAGTGCTGTCACAAGCGTTCTTATTAGTGAATGAGGGAAGCATGAGAGTCAGAGTCAGAGTTTAAGAGAGATTTGCAAATGCTACAGGACTGGCTTTGAAGATGGAGGAAGAGGCCACGATCAAAGGAACAAGGGTACTGTCTCTCAACAAGCCGGGTAAGACCTATTTTGGACGTCCAACCTCCAAAATTGTAGGTTAATAAATTTGTATGTTTAAAGTCATCAAGTTTGTAGTAATTTCTTAAGTTACAGAGGAAGGAAACTAATATAACCTCCTGCAGAGGAAGGAAACTAATATATCCACCATTGGAAATTTGTGCAGCAGCAAAACTCTAAAATTGATGGAAAATGCTATTAACTTCTAATTTTTAAAATAAAAATAATTACCATCTACTATACCCTTATTTTCATTAACGAAAGGACTTTTTAACTTTTTGTTTTGAAAAAATCAAACTTACAGAAAACTTATAAGAAAGTCGAACTCCCATTTATACTTTACCCAGATTCACCAATATATAATTTATATATATATAATTTATATATCTTCACCAATATATAATTTATATATATAATTTATATATATATACACATACACAAATGCAAACAGTTATCACTGCAAAGGGAAAATTTTAACACAAAATAATTAGGAGGGATGCAATCTCAGCAAAACTGAAAATCTCATATATGTAATAACTTCACAATATCATCCTTACATTTTCCTCATTTTATCTTGGAAAACTGTATTATGGAGCAGTACTGGTTCATGGACAAGCATATGAAAACCATTGTAAAGTTGTACACTTACTTTTAAATGCTTCATTTTCAGGGAAGCGTTATATCCTGCATTAGAGTTAATTTCCCGGTTTTGGTCCCTCTTGAAACCTGAACTTCTTAGTGTCCACCATAACATTTGCATATTGGCCCCATACCTGCTAGACTGTAAGCTCTTTTGAGGACAGGAACCATCATCTCACCTATCATATCATCTGATTAGGACATAATCTGAATAGAAGACATACTCTTCAAAAATACTTATTGATCACGTTAGAAAAATGGCAAGATGGCCTGTATGGAAAAAGAATCTAAAAAGAAAAAAAAAAGAAAGAGTGGATATATGTATATGTATTACTGATTCACTTTGTTGTATACCTGAAACTAACACAACATTGTAAATCAACTATACCTCAGTAAAAATTAAAAAAATAAAATAAAATAAAGAAATGGCAAGAAAACAGATTAAAGTATAGAATATAAAGTACCTTAAAAAACTGTCACTGTATGAATACAAAAAACAGATGTCAAACTCAAAAGGCAACAAATAAATCTGCTATGAACATTTATGTACAAGTCTTTGTATGCACATATAGTTTCTTTTCTCTTGTGTAAATTCAGAGGAATAGAATAACTGTATCACAAGGTAGGTGCATGTTTTCACAGTGGTTGTAGCATTTTAAATTCTCATCAACAGTACATAGAGGTTCCAGATCCTCCTCATTCTAGCAAACACTTAATATGGTCAGTCTATTTAATTTTAGCCATTTTAACGTGTGAGTAGTGGTTTCTCATTATAGTTTTAATTTGCATTACTCTAATGACAAATGACATTTAGCATGTTGGTCTCCCATCCTTATATCTTCTTCAGTGAAATGTTTGTTAAACTCTTTTGTCCATTTTTTATTTGTATTTTTTAGCTTATTTTTGAATTTTGAGAGTTCGTATATTCTCGACCCAAGACCTTATAAGATGTGTGCTTTGTAAATATCTTCTATGGGCAGGAGTTGATTACAAAATGAACCTTTGGGAATGGTAGAACCGTCACATCCTAATGGTGGTGGTTTGTGACTGTATGCATTTGGAAAATCTGTAGATCTGTACACCTACAGGCTGATTTTTACGGTATATAAAGTATATCTCATTAAAAAATACTATCTTTGCATCAAAAACTATAAGCCAGAGGATTCTGGGAAGATGGCAGAGTAGGAAACACCAGCAATCTGTCTCCTTATCTAGAAAACAATTGCCCTGGCAGAGCTTCCTGATGTAACTGTTTGCAACTCTGGAGTCTATTGAAGGTTTGAAATTTCAAGGGAAAGTTTTGGATGGTACATTATGGTTAATTTCAGTCAAGCTCAGCTCTTAGCTTCACAGCAGCCACCCATCTCCCACTTCCCATGTGCTCCTGAAACATTTTGCACACATCTTGCAGGAGCCAGGTGGGCGAAGAAGACTGTGTCCTCTAAATATCAGGGATCTGTGTCTGAGTGCTGATTGCTGTTTCTAATCACACAGGTGCAGAGAAAGAAGAGGGCAGCCATTGTTTCAAGCCCCTCCCCCTCCCACTGAGATGACTTCCAGGGGAGTTAAAGTACCAAAATCTTCTCCGGAACCTTCATATTTCTCTTTTCCCCCTTTGGGAGCTAGACATTAAAGACAAGAACATTCAAAAGCAATATATAGGAGAAATTAGAAGGTCACTGGGCATACACAGGGAAAGGCACAGATCCTGAGAACACCTGAGATGACTTTAAGTTTGCACCTCATGATGATCCTCAGGACAGAGGCAGCCTATAATAATTAAAAAAAAAAAAAAAAAGAGACAAACAAAACCCAGCAAATTCTAGGGAAGGGGAACTGTCTGATTTCCAGAGTTACCACATTATTAGATCCAAATATCCAATTTTAATTTAAAATATCACCGAATATACAAAGATACAGGAAATTAAGGCTATCCAAAGGGAGGGGGGAAAAAAAAAAAAGAGAAACTATGAATGAAAAAGACCTGTTTGTGAATCTACTAGACAAAGACTTTTGGAAATTATTGAGTCTGAGGTGTAGAAAGAAAAAATATTGCAGAAAAGTCAACAGAGACTAAGGGACCTGTGGGTCACTGTTAAGTGGACCAACATACATTGTAGAAGCCCCAGAAGAGAAAGAAAGGGGCAGAGAGAATATTTGAAGAAATAGTGTCTAAAAGCTTCCAAAATTTGATAAAGACATGAATATAAACATCCAAGAAGCTCAATGTATTCTGTGTAAGATGAACTGAAAGAGACAATCAAACATTACCATTGAACCATCTAAAGACAAAGACAAAAAGAGAATCTTGAAAGTAGCAAGAGAAAAGTGACTCATCACATACAAAGGGTCCTCAAAGATTATCGGCAGATTTGTTACCAGAAACTTTGGATGCCAGAAAATAGTGGGCTGATATATTCTTAATTCTAAAACAGAAAAGCCAGTCAACCAGGAGTCCTATATCTGGCAAAACTGTCCTTCAAAAGTGAGGGAGAAATTAAGACAAAAGCTGAGGGATTTAGTTACCATTAGATCTCCTCTTTGAGAAATGCTAAAGGTAGCCCTGCAAGTTGAAATGAAAGGACACTAGACAATAACTTGAAGGCATATGAAGACATAATTATGTCAGTAAAGGTAAATACATGGGCAACTATAAAACTATTATTATTGTAACCATGGTTTATAACTCCACATTTTGTTTTCCGCACAACTGAAGATAGTTATGCATTAAAAAATTACTAGTTTATGGTTTTGGACACATAATCTATAAAGATGTAATTTTGTGACAACAACTTAAAGGAGTGGGGAAGGAGCTGCAAAGAACCAGAATTTTTGTATGTTATTGAAGTTAAGAGAGTATAAATTCAAATTAGAATATAATAACTTTAGAATGTTGAATATAATAACTTTAGAATGTTAAATATAACCCATGTGATATCCACAAAGAAAATAGATACACAATATATTAAAAAGAAAATGAGTAAGGAATTTAAATATTTCACTGCAAAAAAATCAACTAACAAGAAAGAAGATGGTAAAATAGGAAATAAGGGACAAAAAAACTGTAAGACAAATAGAAAACAAATAGCAAAGTAGCAGAAGTAAGTCCTACTTTATCATTAATTACTTTAAATGTAAATGGATTAAACTCTCCAATCTAAGAACGGAGATTTGCAGAATGGATTAAAAAATGATCCAATTATACATTGTCTATAATTGACTCACTTTAGTTTCAAAGACACAAATAAGTTGAAAGTGAAAGGATGGGAAAAAAATTCCACGCAATTAGTAAATCAAAAGAGAATAAAGACGATTATACTATTAGACAAAATAGACTTTAATTTTAAAAATGTATAAAAGACAAAGAAAAACACTGTATATTAATAAAAGTTTCAATACAGGAAGAAGATATAACAATTATAAACATTTACACAGCTAATAACAGACCATCAAAATATGAACCAATAGTAAAGTTCACTATCAAAAAGTGTCTTTCCTTCAAAATATAATCCTATCTTTGGTTTGGAAGAATTAATATTGTTAAAATGGCCATACTACCCAAAGCAGTCTACAGATTTAATGGAATCCCTATCAAATTACCCATGACATTTTTCACAGAACTAGAACAAATACTCCTAAAACTTATATGGAACTGCAAAAGACCCAGAATTGCCAAAGTAGAAGAAAGAACAAAGCTAGAGGCTTAACCCTCCCATATTTCAGACAATACGACAAAGCTACAGTAATCAAAACAGCATGGTATTGGCACAAAAATAGACATATGGATCAATGGAAGAGAAGAGAGAGCCCAGAAATAAACCCACACACCTACAGACAATTAATCTTTGACAAAGGAGGCAAAAATATGCAATGGAGAAAAGACAGCCTCTTCAGCAAGTAGTGTTGGGAAAGTTGGACAGCACATGTAAATCAATAAGTTAGAACACACCCTCCCACCATACACAAGATAAGCAAAATGGGTTAAAGACTTAAATATAAGACATGATACCATAAAACTCTTAGAAAAGAACATAGGCAAAACATTCTCTGACATAAATTTTAGCACTGTTTTCTTAGGTCAGTCTCCCAAGGCAATAGAAATAAAAGCAAAAATAAATGGCACCTAATCAAATTTATAAGCTTTTGCACAGCAAAGAAAACCATAACCAAAATGAAAAGACAACCTATGCAATGGGAAAAAATATTTGCAAATGATTTGGCCAACAAGAGCTTATTTCCAAAGTATACAAACATCTCATACAACTCATTAACAAAAACAAACAACCCAATCAAAAAATGGGCAGAAGACCTAAATAGACATTTCTCCAAAGAAGACATTTAGATGGCCAACAGGCACATGAAAAGGTGCTCAACTTTGCTAATTATTAGAGAAATGCAAATCAAAACTACAATGAGGTATCACCTCACACCAGTCAGAATGGCCATCGTCAAAAAGTCTACAAATAATAAATGCTGGAGAGGGTGTGGAGAAAAGGGAAAGCTCCTACATTGTTGGTGAGAATGTTAATTTGTGCAGCCACTATGGAGAACAGTACGGAGGTTCCTTAAAAAACTAAAAACAGAGTTACCATATGATCCAGCAATCCCACTTCTGGGCATATATCCAAAGAAAACTCTACTTCAAAAGGATACATGCACCTCAATATTCATAGCAGCACTTTTTACAATAGCTAAGACATGGAAACAACCTAAATGTCCATTGATAGACGAATGGATAAAGAAGATGTGGTATATATATACTATGGAATATTTCTCAGCCATAAAAAAAATGAAATAATGCCATTTACAGCAATATGGGTGGACCTAGAGACAGTCATACTAAGTGAAGTAAGTCAGAGAAAGACAAATATCATATGATATCACTTATATGTGGAATCTAAAGAAATGATACAAATGAACTTATTTACAAAACAGAAATAGACCCACAGACTAGAAAACAAACTTAATGGTTACCAAAGGGGAAAGGGGATGAGGGAGGGATAAATTAAGGAGTTTAGTATTAGCAGATACAAACTACTATATAAAAAATACATTAATAACAAGGTCCTACTGTATGTATAGCACAGGAAATTATATTCAATACCTTATAATAAACTATAATGGGAAAGAATCTGAAAAAGAATATATATATATATATATACACATATATATTTATATACACACATATATAATATGTACATATATATATATATGTATATATAACTTTACACCAGAAGGTAACACAATATTGTAAATCAAGTATACTTTAATTATATATATATATATATATATATATATATATATATATATATATATTCCTATCTCTTTTATTTTCTAGACCAAAGTACCTAGCAGCTGAAACCATGAGGACATATCTACCACACCACAACATAATTTACTTCATCAAAAACTTTTCTACAAAGCCATCATGGGAAACATGGGCCTCTAGAAGTGAATATATCAGTTTATCCCTTAATAGTGTTTAATAGTTAAAGCTTTTCTGACTCATCTGTGCCCTTACATGACTAATTTCTAAACCACCACAGAGCCCTACTTATTTTCTCCCCACCAAGTATCCTTCCAACCTGTGTATAATGAGATGAATTTAAAAGATGTCAGTGAACATATTAATTTTTAAAAATCTCCAACACATAAACAGGCTTTAAAAGACCATATGCTAGTCTTCCTTAGTTTCTAAACCACAATATATGCACTGGGAATGATTACTCCAAAGTCCTTGTGACAAATGAAATCCAAGGTGGTTCCACAAGTGATGAATTTATGATGGAAAACTAATTTCAGTCATTTGTTTTCTTAGCCTAGGGCTTTTTCCATCCAAAAAATATATGGGGGTGGGTATAAAAAAGAAAAGAAACAGAAGGCATACTTGCAATGTTTACAAAGCAAAAAAGAAATGTTATGGTTCTGTAAATGAAGAATGTTTTTACAGTATTTCAGGCTTGGCAGGACATCTGGCATGGATGTTATCGAGGGCTTTAGAAGCAAATAGATAAATTCTGCTATCAGTTCCCTTACTCCGCTACCATATGGAAATCTTTTTCTTTTTTCCTTTATACTATTCATTATTGACTTGGGAGAGACAAAATCAATTAAAAATTACTTTGCAAACTCTTTCCTACCCAACTTTTGGATTGCCTAACATTATGGTCTGTTTTTAGTACATAGACTCAGTTCTGAACCTCAGCTTCCTTAAATAGGTTTCCATGCATTGGCTTGAATCTTACATAGAAATAGGACTTTTAAAATAGTAAGGATCTGGAAAGCTCAATATTGTTAAGATGTCAATTCACTCCAAATTAATCTGTGCAAACCAAATAAAAATCTCAGCAAGTTGTTTTGCAGATAACGACAATTCTGATTCTAAAACTCACATGTAGCTAATGACGGACTCTGGGAGGGCTCACGCCAAGGGGTACTTTCCAGAACTTCTGCTGCCAGAGTCCTTTTCCTCATGGTGAGCCACAGCCACCCCCCACCTCTGCAGGAGACCCACCAACACTAGCAGCCATGTGGATGAAAGGCTTTTGGTGCTGCAGCCAGGAGTCAATGCTTTGCCTCTGAGGTGGGAGAGCCAACTTCAGGACACTGGTCCACAACAGACCTCCCAGCTCCACGTAATATCAAATGGTGAAAATCTCCCAGAGATCTCCATCTCAACACCAACACCAAGCTTCACTCAACGACCAGCAAGCTACAGTGCTGGACATCCTATGCCAAACAAACAGCAAGACAGGAACACAACCCCACCCATTAACAGAGAGACTGCCTAAAATCATAATAAGGTCACAGACACCCCAAAACACACCACCAGATGAGGACCTGCCCACCAGAAACACAAGATCCAGCCTCATCCACCAGAACACAGGCACTAGTCCCTTTCACCAGGAAGCCTACACAACACACTGAACCAACTTTAGCCACTGGGGACAGACACCAAAAACAACAGGAACTACGAGCCTGCAGCCTGCAAATAGGAGACCCCAAACACAGTAAGATAAGCAAGGAGAAGACAGAAAAACACACAGCAGATGAAGGAGCAAGATAAAAACCCACCAGACCTAACAAATGAAGAGGAAATAGGCAGTCTACCTGAAAAAGAATTCAGAATAATGATAGTAAAGATGATACAAAATCTTGGGAATAGAAGAGAAAATGCAAGAAACATTTAACAAGGACCTAGAAGAACTAAAGAGGAAACAAGCAATGATGAAAAACGCAGTAAATGAAATTAACAATACTCTAGAAGGGATCAATAGCAGAATAACTGAGGCAGAAGAACGGATAAGTGACCTGGAAGATAAAATAGTGGAAATAACTACTGCAGAGCAGAACAAAGAAAAAAAAATGAAAAGAACTAAGGACAGTCTCAGAGACCTCTGGGACAACATTAAACACATCAACATTCGAATTATAGGAGTCCCAGAAGAAGAAGAGAAAAAGAAAGGGACTGAGAAAATATTTGAAGAGATTATAGTTGAAAACTTCCCTAATACGGGAAAGGAAATAGTTAATCAAGTCCAGGAAGCACAGAGAGCCCTATACAGGATAAAACCAAGAAGAAAGATGACAAGACACATATTAATCAAACTATCAAAAATTAAATACAAAGAAAACATATTAAGAGCAGCAAGGGAAAAACAACAAATAACACACAAGGGAATCCCCATAAGGTTAACAACTGAACTTTCAGCAGAAACTCTGCAAGCCAGAACGGAGTGGCAGGACATATTTAAAGTGATGAAGGAGAAAAATCTACAACCAAGATTACTCTACCCAGCAAGGATCTCACTCAGATTTGATGGGGAAATTAAAACCTTTACAGACAGCAAAAGCTGAGAGAGTTCCGCACCACCAAACCAGCTTTACAACAAATGCTAAAGGAACTTCTCTAGGCAGGAAACACAAGAGAAGGAAAAGACCTATAATAACAAACCCAAGACAATTAAGAAAACGGGAATAGGAACAAACATATCGATAATTACCTTAAATATAAATGGATTAAATGCTCCCACCAAAAGACACAGACTGGCTGAATGGGTACAAAAACAAGACCCATTTATATGCTGTCTACAAGAGACCCACTTCAGACCTAGGGACACATACAGACTGAAAGTGAGGGGATGGAAAAAGATATTCCATGCAAATGGAAATCAGAATTGAGTTGGAATAGCAATTCTCATATCAGACAAAATAGACTTTAAAATAAAGGCTATGACAAGAGACAAAGAAGGACACTACATAATGATCAAGGGGTCGATCCAAGAAGAAGATATAACAATTGTAAATATTTATGCACCCAACATAGGAGCACCTCAATACATAGGAAAATACTACCAGCCATAAAAGGGGAAATCGACAGTACCACATTCATAGTAGGGGACTTTAACACCCCAATTTCCCCAATGGACAGATCATCCAAAATGAAAATAAATAAGGAAACACAAGCTTTAAATGATACATTAAACAAGATAGACTTAATTAATATTTATAGGACATACCATCCAAAAGCGACAGAATACACATTTTTCTCAAGTGCTCATGGAACGTTCTCCAGGATAGATCATATCTTGGGTGACAAATCAAGCCTTGGTAAATTTAAGAAAATTGAAATCGTATCAAATATCTTTTCTGACCACAACGCTATGAGACTAGATATCAATTACAGGATAAGATCTGTAAAAAATACAAACACATGGAGGCTAAACAATACACTACTTAATAACGAAGTGCTCACTGAAGAAATCAAAGAGGAAATCAAAAAATACATAGAAACAAATGACAATGGAGACACGATGACCCAAAACCTATGGAATGCAGGAAAAGCAGTTCTAAGAGGGAAGTTTACAGCAATACAATCCTACCTTAAGAAACAGGAAACATCTCAAATAAACAACCTAACCTTGCACCTAAAGCAATTAGAGAAAGAAGAACAAAAAAATCCCAAAGTTAGCAGAAGGAAAGAAATCACAAAGATCAGATCAGAAATAAATGAAAAAGAAATGAAGGAAATGATAGCAAAGATCAATAAAACTAAAAGCTGGTTCTTTGAGAAGATAAACAAAATTGATAAACCATTAGCCAGACTCATCAAGAAAAAAAGGAGAAGACTCAAATCAATAGAATCAGAAATGAAAAAGGAGAGGTAACAACTGACACTGCAGAAATACAAAGAATCATGAGGGATTACTACAAGCAACTCTATGCCAATAAAATGGACAATCTGGAAGAAATGGACAAATTCTTAGAAATGCACAAACTGCCAAGACTGAATCAGGAAGAAATAGAAAATATGAACAGACCAATCACAAACACTGAAATTGAAACTGTGATTAAAAATCTTCCAACAAACAAAAGCCCAGGACCAGATGGCTTCACAGGCGAATTCTATCAAACATTTAGAGAAGAGCTAACACCTATTCTTCTCAAACTCTTCCAAAATATAGCAGAGGGAGGAACACTCCCAAACTCATTCTACGAGGCCACCATCACCTTGATACCAAAACCAGACAAGGATGTCACAAAGAAAGAAAACTACAGGCCAATATCACTGATGAACATAGATGCAAAAATCCTCAACAAAATACTAGCAAACAGAATCCAACAGCACATTAAAAGGATCATACACCATGATCAAGTGGGGTTTATTCCAGGAATGCAAGGATTCTTCAATATACGCAAATCTATCAATGTGATTAACCATATTAACAAATTGAAGGAGAAAAACCATATGATCATCTCAATAGATGCAGAGGAAGCTTTTGACAAAATTCAACACCCATTTATGATAAAAAACCTGCAGAAAGTAAGCATAGAGGGACATTTCCTCAACATAATAAAGGCCATATATGACAAACCCACAGCCAACATCATCCTCAATGGTGAAAAACTGAAAGCATTTCCACTAAGGACAGGAACAAGACAAGGTTGCCCACTCTCACCACTCTTATTCACCATAGTTTTGGAAGTTTTAGCCACAGCAAGCAGAGAAGAAAAAGAAATAAAAGGAATCCAAATCGGAAAAGAAGAAGTAAAGCTGTCACTGTTTGCAGATGACATGATACTGTACATAGAGAATCCTAAAGATGCTACCAGAAAACTACTAGAGCTAATCAATGAATTTTGTAAAGTAGCAGGATACAAAATTAATGCACAGAAATCTCTTGCATTCCTATACACTAATGATGAAAAATCTGAAAATGAAATTAAGAAAACACTCCCTTTTACCACTGCAACAAAAAGAATAAAATATCTAGGAATAAACCTACCTAAGGAGACAAAAGACATGTATGCAGAAAATTATAAGACACTGATGAAAGAAATTAAAGATGTTACAAATAGATGGAGAGATATACCATGTTCTTGGATTGGAAGAATCAACATGTGAAAATGACTCTACTACCCAAAGCAATCTATAGATTCAATGCAATCCCTGTCAAACTACAACTGGCATTTTTCACAGAACTAGAACAAAAAATTTCACAATTTGTATGGAAACACAAAAGACTCTGAATAGCCAAAGCAATCTTGAGAACGAAAAATGGAGCTGGGGGAATCGGGCTCCCTGACTTCAGACTATATTACAACTCTACAATAATCAAGACAGTATGGTACTGGCACAAAAACAGAAAGATAGATCAATGGAACAGGAAAGAAAGCCCAGAGAAAAACCCACACACATATGGTCACCTTGTCTTTGCTAAAGGAGGCAAGAATATACAGTGGAGAAAAGACAGACTCTTCAATAATTGGTGCTGGGAAAACTGGACAGCTACATGTAAAAGTATGAAATTAGAATACTCCCTAACACCATACACAAAAATAAGCTCAAAATGGATAAAAGATCTAAATGTAAGGCCAGAAACTATCCAACTCTTACAGGAAAACATAGGCAGAACACTCTATGACATAAATCACAGCAAGATCTTTTTTGACCCACCTCCTAGAGAAATGGAAATAAAAACAAAAATAAACAAATGGGACCTAATGAAACTTAAAAGCTTTTGCACAGCAAGGGAAACCATAAACAAGACCAAAAGACAACCTTCAGAATGGGAGAAAATATTTGCAAACAAAGCAACTGAAAAAGGATTAATCTCCAAAATTTACAAGCAGCCCATGCAGCTCAATAACAAAAAAACAAACAATCCAATCCAAAAATGGGCAGAAGACCTAAATAGACATTTATCCAAAGAAGATATACAGACTGCCAACAAACACATGAAAGAATACTCAACATCGTTAATCATTAGAGAAATGCAAATCAAAACTACAGTGAGATATCATCTCACACCAGTCTGAATGGTCATCATAAAAAATTCTAGAATCAATAAATGCTGGAGAGGGTGTGGAGAAAAGGGAACACTCTTACACTGCTTGTGGGATAGTAAATTGATACAGCCACTATGGAAAACTGTATGGAGGTTCCTTAAAAAACTAAAAATAAAACTACCATATGACCCAGCAATCCCACTACTGGACATATACCCTGAGAAAACCAGAATTCAAAAAGAGTCATGTACCAAAATGTTCATTACAGATCTATTTACAATAGCCAGGGGATAGAAGAAACCTAAGTGTCCATCATTGGATGAGTGGATAAAGAAGATGTGGCACATATATCCAATGGAATATTACCGAGCCATAAAAAGAAATGAAATTGAGTTATTTGTAGTGAGATGGATGGACCTAGAGCCTGTCATACAGAGTGAAGTAAGTCAGAAAGAGAAAAACAAATACCATATGCTAACACATATATATGGAATCTAAGGAAAAATAAAAGGTCATGAAGAACCTAGGGGTAAGACAGGAATAAAGGCACAGAGCTACTAGAGAATGGACTTGAGGATATGGGGAGGGGGAAGGTAAGCTATGACAAAGTGAGAGAGTGGCATGGACATATATACACTACCAAACCTAAAATAGATAGTGAGAACCAGCCACATGGCACAGGGAGATCAGCTTGGTGCTTTGTGACCACCTCGAGGGGTGGGATAGTGTGGGTGGGAGGGAGGGAGATGCAAGAGGGAAGAGATATGGGAACATATGTATATGCATAACTGATTCACTTTGTTATAAAGCAGAAACTAACAAACCATTGTAAAGCAATTATACTCCGATAAAGATGTTAACAAATAAATAAATAAAAATAAAATAAAACTTACATGTAAAGAAAAAGGAACTAGAATAGCCAAAGTCAATTTGAAAATGATCAGAGTTAGAACCCACACAATGTACAATTTCAAGACTTAATATTAAGCCACATTAATCAAGATAGCATGGTATTGGTAAAAGCATGGACCACTAATGGAGTCTAGAATCAATGACATCCCAGTAATAATGAAATCTCCTAGAGCCCAGATCTTTGTTTCTAAACGCCAATTTTTTTATTTTTATTTTTTGCGGTACGCGGGCTTCTCACCGTTGTGGCCTCTCCTGTTGCGGAGCAACAGGCTCCGGACGCGCAGGCTCAGCGGCCATGGCTCACGGGCCCAGCTGCTCCGCGGCATGTGGGATCTTCCCGGACCGGGGCACGAGCCCGTGTCCCCTGCATGGGCAGGTGGACTCTCAACCACTGCGCCACCAGGGAAGCCCTAAACGCCACTTTTTAATGTTGAAAACCAGAACGTCTTGTAGAAATAGTTGATTTCAAGGGTGGGGCAGGGAAAATATAAGATGAACGTGAAGCATCTTGTAGTCCAGAAGTAAGGAAGTGCTCAAAAAAGGATGGAGCATGTCAAGATGTCATAAGAGCCAACCAAGAAGAGCTCCCAATATCTAAAGCTGGGACAAATTAAGTAACAAAATAAATAATGATGGATTGAATTATAACCAATAGAATAAAATAAGCATCCATGAGTCCATAATAACTTAAGTCAATAATTGAATAAATAAATAAATGGGAGAAGACAGCTCTTCCAATTAAGAAATATGGAAGAGATGATGAGAATAGAAATATATCACAGTAAAACTGTTGCAGGCAAGATCTACCAACGAATGCTAAAATTAATGGGCAAAATTTTGTGGAGAAACACAGTATTTGCCTAGTCTCAAATTATTTCCCCCCAAATCTTTATTAGTTACAGAAGGAAAAAATAGTAATTTTAAAACAGGAAAACCTGGCAGATAACACCTTAGCTAGTGACCAAGGTCAGCATCACCAGTAAGAAGACATATTGACAACATGTACCCCCTGGTACAATACATTAAGGAGGGCTCATCCTCTCTGTCCTACTCTTGCAGAAAATTCACAAATTTAATCTATTTATGAAAAAACATTAGACTAATCCAAATTGTGGGATATTCCTCAAAATATCTCTCTAATATCCTTCACCAGTGCCAAGGTCCTGGCAGATAGAGAGAGAGGAACCCTCACAGACTGGAATCCTGGATTGAGTTATGGGCCAGAAAAGAGCATGAACAGGGAGACTGTTGAAATACAATTAAGTCTATAGTTTAGTTTAAAAAAAAAAGAAAGAAAAAAAGCAAGGGTCCAGGTGCTGTCTCTTTAATAAAATTCCCCTACTTACCATAATGCAGTCCTAAAAAATAGCCCCCATGGTGGGCTACAGTGACTATTCACTGCATTTAGGAATAAAGAATAAATAAGGATGTGTGAACAGATGCTAATAAACGAAAGCTTCAGAAAGCGCTGCTAATACACACTCAGCCCAAAGAGACAGCATCATGTAACCAAAATACTTCCACATTTCATCACCCATTGACCTCCTCTCTGTTCTCACTGGTCTCTAAATCTGTTGTTCTCTCTCTCCTCTTCCCATCTGTCTCGCTTTTTTCCTCTTCCCTTTCCTTCACCCAGCCTTCTGCGTTAAGACAGTATAGAAGTGAAGTGTACTTTTAAGTAATTGATATTATCAAGTTTTATAGCTTCTCTACTTAAGCTTTTAAAAAGTTTCTCTCTTTCAAAATAAAAAGCTAAAGCCGTATTAAGGTGATTGTTCTTCCATGTAAACCTTACATTGATATAGCATGTGTGAGGTTATTGGCTCTTTTTAAAATTTATTTCTTTTTCTTTCTTTTTTTTTTTTGTTTTTTTTCGGTATGCAGGCCTCTCACTGTTGTGGCCTCTCCCGTTGCGGAGCACAGGCTCCGGACGCGCAGGCTCAGCAGCCATGGCCCACGGGCCCAGCCGCTCCGCGGCATGTGGGATCTTCCCGGACCGGGGCACGAACCCGTGTCCCCTACATCGGCAGGCGGACTCTCAACCACTGCGCCACCAGGGAATCCCCGGGAAGCCCCTAGGTTATTGGCTCTTGATAGAAAATGTTTTCCTGTCTCTAGCAAAAAGCTTAGAAGTCCATTCAGAATGATGTTGTCAGAGTATCTTTTTATGAGATACTTCAAGTAGACCAAAAAAAGCACACAAAGATTTTATTCTTTACCACTACAAATCAACCCAGTTTTCACCTGCTTATTCATAAGCATGCTGCAACTGAACACAGTATATAAATGGCCAGATAAAATATCATAAGTAATTGTAAAATATAATGTTTCCTTTTTTATAGAAAAGCCCTAATTTTATTTTGAATGTCAAATAGATTTTTTATTTTTTAATTTTTTTATTGGCGTACAACTGCTTTACAATGTTGTGTTAGTTTCTGCTGTACAACGAAGTGAATCAAATATGTGTATATCTATATCCCCTCCTTCTTGGACCTCCCTCCCACCCGCCTGCCCCATCCCATCCAACTAGGTCGTCACAGAGCACCGAGCTGAGCTTCCTGTGCTTTATAGCATGCTCCCGCTAGCTATCTATTTTACGCATGGTATGCGTTACTTGCGAAAAAGAGTTAATTGAATTCTGCTACGTTTGCTTTTCCATCGCTCCTACTTCTTTAGAAAAACAAATTCTATTGAGTGCTGATACGGTACAAATTAGGTAGATGAGAGGTGCTCTGAGTTAGCTACCCCATAATTTATCCAAAATTAACTTCAAGTGGGGCTCAAGCACTTTCAGAATTTGGCTGTCATCCTAAATGCCTTCACTGGAGGATGCAAATGTTATTACTTTTTTTGTTTCAATTTGCTGCTGATTTCCTAAGTTGAATTACCTCTAATTTAGTTTTGAAAGAGTTTGATCAGGGAGATCCCAAAGATCGAGGAAGATATGAATCTATGTTCTGAAAACGAAATCAAATATAATATATCTCAAATATATTAGTATTAGGTTTCCTAAATCTATTCTTTCTTCACTCCCCAATCCTGCCTACTTCTGGCCCTGGACTGAAGTAAATGCCAAATACAGGAAAAGAGAATGAACTCCAGGTGTGTGTGTATAAGAATGGGTGTGCTGGACGCATGGGCTGGGGGAATAGGGAGTGGACTGCCGGGATATCTTTTTATATTTACAGTAGCCTGCTGATTGAAATTCCCCAGCTATACATACAGCTCCCAACTTTATTCGTACTGTGAGACAACCAAAATAACTAGACATTTGGGGAAACCTGGAACATGAAAGAGAAGGATCAAGATACAAAATTCTGACCCATAGATGATTCGAGTAACTAAAGGACACATTTTAAATCCTTCCACTAGTCTCTGAGAGAACTACGAAAATATTTTTGCCTTCATAAACAAGAGTAGGGAAGTTTCAACAAATTAAAATCATGATTGCTCAGATTTTTAAAAATTCAATAGGATGGTTGGAAAATACATTTAAAGGATTCTGTTATTCACTGCAAGAGCAAAAAGGTATAGAGATCATAATTATGGGAGATATGATGAAGGACATAGAGATTAAATCAGGAAGTCTCTAGCAAACAATGATAGCTGCCTACTCAACATCCATTCTCCATTTCTTTCTTTTTAATATTTAGTCTAAAGGGGGGCCTTGATGGCCTTTCCCTTTCCTTTCACTCTTCCTTCCACTTTCCGACTGGACCACAGGAAGGATACCTGGAGAGGGAGAGGCCACCTTGGGATGTTGAGGGTGAAGGGAACATGCTAAAAATGATGACCCAGGAAAAGGGAATAAAAAGAATGATGCTGGGTCTTTATAGCATTGAATGAAACATTTTGGCAGGTTTCTGTTTACCTGGAAACAGAAATAATGTTAACTGATAGAATTAGAAAGCACTAAGATAGTATCGTTCATTATTCATTAATAACATAACATTATTCATTTATAACATTCAGATAATATCTAAGTAATGTCATCTGATACAACATTCAACTAATAGAAAAAAATAAGTAAAGTGGGAAGGAGAGGGAGGTGGGGAGGAAGGAGAAAACAGGTGAGGGCTTTTTAAAGAAAAATTTTTAAATTCCAAAAGATGAAGGGATACAAGTGTCTTACATTTGGAAAGGTCTCCCAAGTGCTGGAAAAATTAATGACAAATATCCACATTTTGTACCACAAGGGTAAAACAATTATCTTAAGTTTCCTGAGAGAAATTAGAATATACATAATATAAAAATAAAATTGAAGAAAAAGTTTAAGCTAGAATTCTTTGCCAGAGTGTCTAATAAAACATTTTCAGACATACATGGACTCAGAGTTTCCCTCCCATACAACTTTTCTTAGAAGTTGGGTCAGAATGTACTCAAGCAGAACAGTATAAACAAAAGAAGAAGTTAACATGGATGAAAATATTCACCTAACCCAGAAAAGCAGGGAATAACAGTCTTAGTCTCAGTCTGATGCAGAGCTATCTGTTCAGATTAAAACACATAAGGTAATGAGAAACTCCAGGGAGGAAGATAGTTGTAGAATAAATACAAATTAGAATAGAAAGTCAGTAATTTTCCAAAAAAATTTAATCGATTCCATATGACAAATTTTATGTACTTAGTAGAAAGGTAGGACATACTAGGGCTATGGTAAGGAGGGAATATATTTTTCATTTCCCAGAGAAAGAAAGTACCCTGGGAAAATTTTTAAAACAAAACCAAATACCTTGTACAAGAAAGAAATGAACCATATATAAAGTAGACCAAAACGTTGCATGATTTTGAGCAATTCCAAAGAGCAAGAAACAGAATCTGTTTTGACATGCTTCTTTCATTGCCCTGAAGATTGCATTATTACAACTTCAATTCTATGACTTGATGATACTGTGAGCAATATTAATGTCATCAAATAATGTAAGTATTGATTTTCAATTTTTAGACACAACCTGTGAATTAATCATGGAAAACAGAATGTAAATCTTATCGATCTTGATCTTGGTAAAGTACAGCTGAGAGAAATGGGAAGGTAGAAGAGGGAAGAGAGAAGGAGAAATAAATAGTTCTGCTGATGTCCTCACTTTATAAGGTGGAGGGTTGAGAGATAATGGCTAAGGAAGCTGCTTGGTGTGGGAAAGGCATAGAACCTGGAGCTAGGCTGCCAGAGTCTCAGTCCAGCTCCATCTTTTACTGAATACAGGCAATCTCTGCAACCTGTCTGAACCTTGGTGTACACAGACGTTTGAGAATCAAATGAGGAAAGTCCCTAGCAGTGGCAGATCCTCAATAAATAGGACACCCGGTTCTTCATGTCCCACACAGCCGGGGACCTTCTTAAGAATGACACATGTAACTCTTAAAATAAGAAACTAGAAGAAGAGATTATTAATTAGAATGGTACAGAAAAAAATAAAATGAAATATCTCAGAAACAAATTTTACGTTGTTGCTGGGATACAAGGTAAGTTTTCTCAAACCTTTGAATTAGGAACTTCTTTTAGGAATGGATAATCTGATGTTCAAAGACTTGTGTGGGAGAGTATGAGGATGTTCATCATAGCATTGTTTATATTAGTAAAAAAAAGTTAACAATGTAAATGTGCAAACACAAGAAATGCTTAAATAAATTGACATATCTGTACACTGATATATGACATTAAATAGTAACTTTTTAATGATTTGGGAAATACTCATAATACAATATCGTTCAAATAACTGGATTGATTAGGATTCTCTTTTCTTAAACATATGATAATGTTTGTCTTAGTCAGCTCAAGCTGCTATAAGAAAATACAATAAACAGTGTGGCTTAAACAATAGACATTTATTTCTCACAGTTCTGGAGATCAGAAGTCCAAGATAAAGGTGCTGGCTGATTTGATTCCTGGTGAGACCCCTCTTCTAATCTTGCAGCTGGCCACCTTCTTGCTATGTCCTCACATGATGAACAGAAAAGGTGAGAGAGAGAGAGAGAGCTCTGGTCTCTCTTCCTCTTCTTATAAGGACACTAGCCTCACCATTCATGACCTCATCTAAACCTAGTTATCTACCCCCCAAGATCCACCTCCAAATATCATCACACTGGGGGTTAGGGCTTCAACATATAAATTTTGAAGGAACATAAACATTGCATAACAATGTTGAACATTTATTGGATATTTAGTGGGTGTGAGATAATTTTTTGAATTTTACATGTATTAATTTATTTAAATCTCCAAATCACCCTATGAAGTAGATAGTATTTGTGAGCATGTGTTGAAAATGTGCATACATACTTATATACACACATAAATATACATATATACATGTTTACATACATAAACATATATTGTACATATAAACACATTTTATGTGCATATACATATATAACTCTGTGTGTGTGTGTGTGTGTGTGTGTGTGTGTGTGTGTGTGTGTGTGTGTGTGTGTGTGTGTGTGTGTGTGTGTGTGTGTGTGTGTGTGTGTGTGTATGATTTGCTTACAGTTTTTTCTTCCTCCCTTGCCTTGCTCTAGTTTCCCCTTCTTGGGAGTGTGTTCCTTGACCCCACTGACTCTGATTGCTCATGTAAGTAGCTTTAGTTTAATGAACTCCTACCAGATGTGATGTGAGCAGTTTTAACTAAGCTTGCATGGTTTAGCTTACCTTCTCTCCTTCTGCCATTACCAAGAGAGGAAGAAGCATTGGGTATTCATTGAGCCCAGAATGAGACCTGAACTTACCTACTTGCCTAGAGACAGGTCAAGTGAAACTGACTCAGCGCAGAAAGATAAATTCCAGCCAAATTATTAATCTATGCATTCACGATGAAGAAAAAATAAATGTTGTTGTAGTCCAATGAGATTTTGTAGTTCTTTGTTAAGCAGTATTACTACTGTAACAACTGACTAATACAACATACCTTAAGAAAGACTTTAGTGATAATAATCTCTGGGTAGCAGAATTGTGAATGATTTTTATTATCTTCTTTATAGTTGTTGAATGACTTTAAAACTATTGTGTTTTACTTTGTTTTGGTTTTTTAACATTTCTTTAGGTAAAGTACATTGCTTTCACACTTATGTTACATATTTGTATTTATACACACACTTGTCTTAAAATCGTTTTGACTTGGAACTTTTGGTATCATATATTAATCAATGTTTATTCAAACAATTTTAAAATTCCACTTGTTTCATACCTTAAAATGTCAGAAGTTAAATAATCTTCTGGCTCAGAGAGTCACTTAGATTTTTTGAAAAGCAAATTGAGGAATCAGTGAATTGTAGAATACCTTCTTGGGGATACATGAATTTCTTCAAAATGTCATAAGGCTGGCATAATAAATTGCTCATGGAGAGCTCATTGTTAGAGCCACAGCCTTACAGAAAAGGCAGTCTTAGTCTATTTTAATTTATCTAAAATCCTGAATGAACTTTAATTTATACAACCACTGGAACATCCCATGTAGATACGTTTGTTGAGCTGTGATAAATCATGGCGACCTTTGAGAACACTGGTGAAGCATTTGATGAAGCAGCTAAAGGAAGATAGTTCATCAACAAGATAGTGTTAAGGAACTGTCCAGAATCCAAATTTATTCTTCTTGTTGCTTCTGAGTTACTATCCTAAAGTCCCTTGAGCAAGAAAGGCCAAGGCCAATTACTTTGGCACAGGGGAAAATCAAGAGTTAGCTTCCCTGCTGCCATTTAGGCTTTTCCTTTAGCCTCCCGCTCTCCTGGGTGGCTTGGACTAAGAGTGACATTTGGACTGGTCCTAAGAAGTACTCTTATAAAAACATAAAATCCATCCTATAGTGTTACAATAATTTTTCTCATATTGACCTCTCCAACAAGACTTTAAGAACCACTAAATGATCTCAGGTAAGAAGAGAATAAAGACGCTGAATCTTTTGAATAAAGACCCTGAATCTTTTACAATAATTTTTCTCATATTGACCTCTTCAACAAGACTTTAAGAACCACTAAATGATCTCAGGTAAGAGGAGAATAAAGACCCTGAATCTCTTGAATAGTTTAAGTGTTAATCATAATTCCAAATTTTTCTTATTATCTACTTTCTAGTGCCTTCTTTCATCACAAATAACATTGGGCTAAAGTAATGTACAAAAGTCAAAATTATGCAATGCTTTGCCTGCTTTGGCTTCCCCTGGACTCAATATTCTCCCCTTTGAGGGCTGTTTAAACTAGATAATAACATGAATTACAGAAGACATGGTGGGATGGCAAGAGTGTTCTGTTGCTCATCAAGAGATCTTTTCAATGTGTTTTCCTGAAATAGAAAGAATTCAAACTGCAGATTGCCTCATGAATATTTGGGGGTACTGAGAGTATAACTTTCAAATAAGAAGCAAAGTGTATAGTCACCTTATTGATTTTAGTAAGACTGTCGACAATTTAGAAATTATTAAAAGAAATATAGAGTTTAATTAACTTTCTCATTGAAAGTGTTTCTTCTTTGGATATTATATTAATATCTCTGATAGTTCCTTTATACCTTTTTTGCTAATCTTTTTTTTTTCTCTTTTCTGTTCATCTGTCTCCATTTCAGTTCAATTGTTTTCTTTTGCCTTTTCCCAATTTTCTTAGGCAAGTTACAATAACATGTTTCTCTTAAAAACTCAAATGTTTTTAAAAACACGAAGAAAATAAGGAAGAAAGGGAGGGTAGGAAGAAAGAAAGAAGGAAGGAAGGAAATTTTTCTATTTTCTACCCATATTCACTTCAATGCCTAAAACACTCTAGTATCATTAATCCCAATTGATCCTCATATATGGAGACTAAAAACTGTTCTGTGGAGAGAAGAGATTTATAAGCTGCTACTTAAGCCTCCCTTAGCAGTATTACCCCTTATTATTGATGTACATAAAATCAGTACGAGAGCTAAATATTTTAGCAACCTCAGGCACCTTTTTGCAAACTATGCTCACTTTGCCATTTATCCAGATGCTCCTATGACCTCTTTGTGGAACTAGCAGTTTATGAACGGAAACAATTTGATGTAGGCTGATGCCTTTGGAACCCAAAGGGCGATCCTTGCAGGACTGTGGGCTGGTAAATATTTAACAACTAGCTCTCTGTTTAAAAACTCTAATTGTGGTGTTAGCAAATTTCCAAGGTATAAATATCCCCACTATGGCCAATTTCAAGCTACTAACATTATGTCACTGAACTCAGAGTTGGGGAGAGATGCCCATGGTGCACACTCACAAGCAGTTATGAGGCAGCTCAGGCATCCTCTGTGCTTATTGGATGGATTTATTAATTCTTCAAGCACTTGTGGATGCCCTGGGTGAGCCATCTCAAGTTCCATTTCTAATACTCACTCTCTCAGCATCCTCCAGTGCTATCTACCCGGTCCCTAGCTCCGCCTACCTTGGCCTCCTACTTCTTAGGGAACTCCTTGAGGTGAGCTGAAGATATTCCATGAAATTCCTGCCCCTGCACATACAATGTCCCACATCTGCATCCACCCTCATGGTCTCTTTTCCAAGAAGAGCTTGTTCTTCCTTTAAGTTAAATCTTATATTCAGGAGCCATATCCTCAATTCCCTTTATAATTATTTTCACCCTCTTGGAGTTTTAATCCCTTTTTTGCATCCTTTCTTCTCAGCATGTAAATATGTTCCAGGCTTTCTCTTGATCATGGTTTTAAAAAGAATCATCTAATCCCACTTCTTCTCAGTATTCTTCTGTTCTTAGCCAAGCTTCTTGAAGGATTATTGTGGTAGGCAGAAATCTAAGGTGGCTCCCAAGATGCCCAACTCCTGGCATACACACCCTGTATAATCATGAGGATTTGAGAATGTGATGGATCTCTTTCCCATGGTTAGGTCATCTTACATGGCACAATTGAATTTATGAATAGGAATTATCCAGGTGCACCCAACCTAATCACATGAACCCTTAAAATCTGGGTCTAGACATCAAAGAAGTCAGTGATCTGAAGCATGAGAAGGATATGATATACTATTGTTGGGTCGGGAATGGAAGGGACCACATGGCAAGGAATGTGGCAGCCTCTAGGAGCTCAGAGTGGTCTCCAGCCAATAGTCATCAAGGAAACAGGGACCTCAATCCTGCAACCACAGGTACTGAATTCAGCCATCAATAGGAATAAGACTGAAAGTGACCTCCAGACAAGAACTGGAGCCTTCAGACAAGAACTCATCCTGGCCAACCTTGATTTTTTGCCCCAATGAACACGGAAGCTTCCTTTATATTGTAGAGGGTCTTGCTGTAGATGCCCAAAGAGCCAGTCATTTAAAATTTTTTGACACTTGGACTTCGGGATTAACATATACACACTACTATATGTATATAATAAATAACCAACAGGGACCTACTGTATAGCAGAGGGAACTGTACTCAGTATTTTGTAATACCTTGTAAGGGAAAAGAATCTGAAAAAGAACATATACATATATAATATATATACACACAAAACTAAATCACTTTGCTGTATACCTGAAACTAACACAACATTGTAAATCAACTATACTTTCAATTTTAAGAAATTCAATTAAATTTTTAAAATTTATGACATTTGAGTGAAGTAAATTCAACTAATTTTTGTATGAATTTTCTTTCATTATATGCATGATGGGATTTATTTCTATCTTTCTACATTATTTTAACATATTTTAACATACATTATTTTAACATTAATTGAACATTCTACTCCTGTTTATGCAGCTCTACAAACCTGTCCTGCCTATGTTCATACATGCACAAGCACACACACACACACAGAGTCTAATGGATTCCAGAAGAAATGTTTGGCTTTTGATTCCTTATGCACAGAGAACCATCCCAATCTGACCCTTCTTTTAGTGACCTTTTCTGCCTTTTGGATTGCTGGTATAGGCTAAATCCACATGAAAGTAATAGAATTTGTAGCAGTGGCCCCATATTAACCTATGTACTAGAATATACTGGGGAAATAAAAACTACAGATCCTGGGGCTGTAGCCTAGAGAATCATTTTTAATTGGTCTGGGATGGGGTTCAGATATCAAGAAACTAAAAGAGTTCCCCCTCCAGCTGATTTTAATGTACAGCCAGAACAGAGAAACTCTGATGTAAATTTTATTACTTTTCCATGGGGAAATGCACCACCCCCTGCCCCCGACTAATGAAAGAATCAAAGGGAAGGGGCCCAGGCAGCAGTATTTTTTAAGCTTATCCCCCGTGATCACAATGTGTAGCCAGGGTTAAGAATCTGTGCATCAAAACAGTGGTTCTAGGCCAGTACACAGAGAAGAAACATGCAAGGAGATTTGTAAGACTACAAATCCAAGTAGCACGCTCAGCCTAAATCAGGTTCCTTGGTTTGCAAAGCTTCCACTTCTGTCACTGCTGGCGACGGAGGAGAGAATGAATGGGAGCAGACCGCGTTATGACTTGCTTGCTTGAACTCCTCACACCCCATTAAAGGTGGAGCATCCCATCACACGGAGTTGCTACTATTGCAGACAAAGGAAAAAGCTCCCTAGAGAGGCTCTGAAAAGGAGACTGTGGAGTGCTGACAAGCTGACTTGGCAAAGAGAGTATCCTAGACGGGCTTCTGTGCTTCCTGGTGGGTCTATGCTTAGTGCTGGTGTCTGGGAGTGACGTCATTGCCTTCAGTGGAACCAAGTTTATATCTACACATAGTCGATCCTCCAAAAGTACTTGTTGAATTAATGAATCTAAAGAAAGTTCCCTATGAGCCTGAATCTCTGCCTCTCGGGTGTTCATCTAGCAACAGGAGTCCTTATGGAATTTGTTCCCAAGAGTTTACCAGTAATAAACAAGTCCAGTCAACAGCTCCCGCCTATGATGAATCTTGGTCCTGACATTGGACACTCTGCTGCTAGTGACAAAGTAAGAGAATGTCAGCTCTGAGTGTCAACTCTATTAAGGTTGCAACATAACCTCCCCTGGGAAGAAGCATCACTGTTGCTTTTTGGTAGCCTGACCTTGCCCTGAGCTGGTAAATGAGAATTGCAATTTGTCTAATGCACAACCAGTTCCCATGTAATCTCGGCAAAATGTCAAAGGAAGTTTTTAGACTTTCTTAGCATCACTTTGGTGATTAAAGAATATTCTCTCTTTGGGTAACAACACATTTTATGAGGTTAGTTGCCTCTCACCTCAGGGCAATGTGTTTCAACCCTTCACCTCCGCTCCCTAACATAATGTTAACTCCTTGGATAAAAATACAAGGAACTTCTGTTGAATGAGCTAACTGCTGGAAATATGATGACTGCAGCTGAAAGAAATGAGGTGTGTACCACAGACCACATAAAACAATGAAAGCAATTTAAAGTCAAAATGTACAGAGTAACTAGGAACAATTTTGCAATATCAAAAACATATAAGTGGCCTGCTGCTTTGGGTGATGCTCTGCAGACCTTGGTGTTCTCCCAGCCTGGTCTAGGAGACTCTCTGCATGAGACCTGGACAGCTAGCAACTTCCATCTTCAAAATCAGCCTTTCTGGTGCCCGAAGACCGTGGCCACTCTGACTGGTGCCGGTGTGGTCTGCGCTCTGGGTGAGCGTGGTCCGTGCGGCGTTTCCTGTTCTCGCCCCTGCGCCGCTAGAGCTCGGGCTTTGCCTGACGCAGCCCGACCATGGCTTCAGCTGTGGAGGAGCTACAGAAAGATCTAGAAGAGGTGAAGGTGCTGCTGGAAAAAGCCACTAGAAAAAGAGTACGTGATGCCCTGACAGCTGAAAAATCCAAGACTGAGACAGAAATCAAGAGGCAGCAGAAATCACAGAGGAAAGCAGAGCTTCTGGAAAGTGAAAAGCCTGCCGCTGTGGTTGCTTCTATTATGACAGATATACAGTGAAAATCAGCAGTTATGGATGGGATCAGTCAGATAAGTTTGTGAAAATCTACATGACCTTAACTGGAGTTCATCAAGTCCCCGCTGATAATGTGCAGGTGCATTTCACAGAGAGGTCATTTGATCTTTTGGTAAAGAATCTAAATGGGAAGAGTTACTCCATGATTATGAACAATCTCTTGTAACCCATCTCTGTGGAAGGCAGTTAAAAAAAGATCAAGACAGATACAGTTCTTATCTTATGCAGGAAGAAAGCAGAAAACACACGGTGGGTCTACCTGACTCAGGTTGAAAAAGAATGCAAAGAGAAAGAAAAGCCCTCCTACGACACTGAAACAGATCCTAGTGAGGGATTAATGAATGTTCTAAAGAAAATTTATGAAGATGGAGGTGATGATATGAAGCGAACCATTAATAAAGCCTGGGTGGAATCAAGAGAGAAACAAGCCAAAGGAGATACAGAATTCTGAGACTTTAAAGTCTTTTGGGGAACTGTGATGTGGAAATATTGATGTTTCCAACAAGGAAATGTTGGTGAGCTGCACACATAAATTTGACATATAACTACTGACACAGTCTAAGTAAAGGCAATGAATTCTCCATTTCCTACTGGACGATTCATTTAAATTAAATATACTTATTAAACACTCCCTCCAAAGATGGTTTCCTTAGTAACCGGGTCATTTTATTCAAGAAAAGGGTAATGTTGTATTCTAGTGTGAAATGTGAAGAAGCAACATAAAGAAACCTAATGACCTGCCCGTCCCTTCTTGCTTGCTGAGTTTCTGCTGAAAGTTCAGCTGTTAACCTTATGGGGATTCCCTTGTATGTTTTTTTTTAATTATTTTTTTTAATTTTTAAAATTTATTTATTTATTTATTTTTTAACATCTTTATTGGGGTATAATTGCTTTACAATGGTGTGTTAGTTTCTGCTTTATAACAGAACAGGACATAATTAAAGTGATGAAAGGGGAAAACCTACAACCAAGATTACTCTACCCAGCAAGGATCTCATTCAGATTCGATGGAAAATTAAAACCTTTACAGACAAGCAAAAGCTGAGAGAGTTCCGCACCACCAAACCAGCTTTACAACAAATGCTAAAGGAAATTCTCTAGGCAGGAAACACAATAGAAGGAAAAGACCTACAATAACAAACCCAAAACAATAACACACAAGGGACTCCCCATAAGGTTAACAGCTGATCTTTCAGCAAAAACTCTGCAAACCAGTAGGGACTGGAAGGACATATTGAAAGTGATGAAGGAGAAAAACCTGCAACCAAGATTACTCTACCCAGCAAGGATCTCATTCAGATTTGATGGAGAAATTAAAACCTTTACAGACAAGCAAAAGCTGAGAGAGTTCAGCACCACCAAACCAGCTTTAAACAAATGCTAAAGGAAATTCTCTAGGCAGGAAACACAATAGAAGGAAAAGACCTACAATAACAAACCCAAAACAATTAAGAAAATGGGAATAGGAACATACATATTGATAATTACCTTAAATGTAAATGGATTAAATGCTCCCACCAAAAGACATAGACTGGCCGAATGGATACAAAAAGAGACCTATATATATGCTATCTATAAGAGACCCACTTCAGACCGAGGGACACATACAGACTGAAAGTGAGGGGTTGGAAAAAGATACTCCATGCAAATGGAAATCAAAAGAAAGCTGGAGTAGCAATTTGCATATCAGACAAAATAGACTTTAAAATAAAGACTATTAGAAGAGAAAAAGAAGGATACTACCTAATGATCAAGAGATCAATCCAAGAAGATGATATAACAATTGTAAATATTTATGCACCCAACATAGGAGCACCTCAATACATAAGGCAAATGCTAACAGCCATAAAAGGGGAAATAGACACTAACACAATAATAGTATGGGACTCTAACACCCCACTTTCACCAATGGACAGATCATCCAAAATGAAAATAAATAAGGAAACACAAGCTTTAAATGACACATTAAACAAGATGGACTTAATTGATATTTATAGGACATTCCATCCAAAATCAACAGAATACAATTACTTCTCAAGTGCTCATGGAACATTCTCCAGGATAGACCATATCTTGGGTCACAAATCAAGCCTTGGTAAATTTAAGAAAATTGAAATTGTATCAAGTATCTTTTCCGACCACAGTGCCATGAGACTAGATATCAATTACAGGGAAAAAAACTGTAAAAAATACAAACACATGGTGACTAAACAATACACTATTAAATAACCAAGAGATCAGTGAAGAAATCAAAGAGGAAAACAAAAAATACCTAGAAACAAATGACAATGAAAACACGATGACCCAAAACCTCCGAGATGCAGCAAAAGCAGTTCTAAGAGAGAAGTTTATAGCAATACAATCCTACCTCAAGAAGCAAGAAAAATCTCAAACAACCTAACCTTACACCTAAAGCAATTAGAGAAAGAAGAACAAAAAAACCCCAAGGTTAACAGAAGGAAAGAAATCATAAAAATCAGATCAAAAATAAATGAAAAAGAAATGAAAGGAACAATAGCAAAGATCCATAAAACTAAAAGCTGGTTCTTTGAGAAGATAAACAAAATTGATAAACCATTAGCCAGACTCATCAAGAAAAAAAGGGAGAAGACTCAAATCAACAGAATCAGAAATGAAAAAGGAGACGTAACAACTGACACTGCAGAAATACAAAGGATCATGGGAGATTACTACAAGCAACTCTATGCCAATAAAATCGACAACATGGAAGAAATGGAAAAATTCTTAGAAAAGCACAACCTTCCAAGACTGATCCAGGAAGAAATAGAAAATATAAACAGACTAATCACAAACACTGAAATTGAAACTGTGATGAAAAATTTTCCAAGAAGCAGCCACATAGCACAGGGAGATCAACGCAGTGCTTTGTGACCACCTAGAGGACTGGGATATGGAGGGTGGGAGGGAGGGAGATGCAAGAGGGAAGAGATATGGGGACATATGTATATGTATAACTGATTCACTTTGTTATAAAGCAGAAACTAACACACAATTGTAAACCAAATATACTCCAATAAAGGTGTTTTTTAAAAAAAAAAAAAAAGAAAAAAAAGAAACCTAATGAAAATGGCACATTGTGTGTATTATTGTTCAGCTAAGAGGTAGGAACAAAAGTTATTGCTTGCCTTTCAGTTCCTGACATCAGCTCCCACCAATGTAAGAATAGAAATAAAATGTGAATTTTTGCATAAAAAAAAAAAATCAGCCTTTCTGGCCAGCCCTAGAGGGTCAAGTCAGCCATTAGGAAACAGAACTTTCCAACTTGGTCCATTTCCTGCTGATTCAGGAGAGGGGCAAAAGCAAGGACAATCTGCAGTTGATTAAGCACCCTGTGATCTGTGTTTTTCCTTCCAGTTTGATTCCCTCCCTGTTGCCCTTTTAATGAAACACTTTGTTGAGCAAGAGCTCCATCTATGGGAGAAATCAGTTGTATTGATTGTACCCTTAACATCACCAAGATTATAATTTATTTACACTAGACCAGTGATTTTTCAAGTGGGGGTGGTTTTGCCCCCCAGGGGACTTTTTTGGCAATGACTGGAGACATTTTTTGTTGTCATAACTGGGGTTGCAACTGGCATCTAGTGGTTAGAGGGCAGGGATACTGCTAAACATTCTGCAATGCACAAGATACCCACCCCCCATAACAAAACTTTTCCAGCCCTAATGACAAGGTAGAGAAATTCTGCCTGAGAAAAAAAGAATTTGTGAAATTTATGCTTACAGATGGGTTCTCCAGGCAAAATATTAATTTTTGATTTAAATCTTTTCATATTCCCTACCACTACTTTAAGCTTCTCATTTCCCCACCTTTTGTTATTGCCCATGGATTTGTCACTCTTTCACCCTAAGGTGCTAATGGCTTAGTACATTAATCTGCATCTGGGCTATTTGAGAAAGGGAACTAGAAGGAGAGGACAATACTCAAGGCAAAGAAATGAATCTGTAACAGTAGAGTTTTAGGGACCGCTCCCTAAATGGGATCAATACTTTGGGTTCAAGCTATCCTTGTGGCTGATTAAGTAAATAAAACTCTACCCCCTTGTGTTCAAACCACTGTAGTTGACATTATAGTTGTAAAAGTCCTCATGGTATGAATACAGTGCTGAGAAAGATTTCAGTTTTCTTGGATTCTCCACTCAACAGGTGCTGTCCAGCAGGTCACTGTTCAGTTTACTAAGTGGGGTTTTGAAGAACTAAATACTAAAGGTCAGCTTCTGAGAGATTTTCCTTTTGTCCACGGAGAAGCATATGTACCCCTAGAATTTATAATAGAGCAGATTTTTATAAAAATATAGGCTTGGGCCAGACTTTTCTGTCCTCTGAGGACTCCTCATTGCGGACTATGAATAAAACATTGAAGCCTCATGCTTCAGGACTGTCATAACCTCAAGTGCTTTGAGAGACCAACCCCTGCCCCACAGAGAGGAATCTTTGTCCCACCTGTAGAACCTACCTATCCTATTCCAGGGAACCCTACTCTAACCATACTACCTGCAAGAAAAGCAAGGATAAGCCCATGAGCCTAAAAACATGAGTCATCTCTCTTCATCTACATGGGTTTGTCTCTCTCCTTCCCTCTCTAATGACTCAGCATTGAATTCATCTCATCAACCAATGAGCACCTACAGCGTACAACATGGGAACGCAGAGATAAGTGAGAGCGTCCCATTCAATGAGATGTCCAATCAAGGGTGTTGCTCCTGCATTCCCTGACTCCAGAATATTTTTCCATTTTGGCATCTGGCCCTGGATGTTGCAGTTCAAGGAAAAACAGGCATCCTTGAAAGTTACCTGTCCATCTATTTGGTCATTAGCAACAACAGACTAAGTATTAAACCCTGGAAGTCACTAAGATCTTGCCCAGGTTTTCTACACAATATCTAGATTTCTACACTATGACTGTACTAGGCAAAGAATATAGTGAGAAGTGTTAGCGCATCCTAAAATTTTATATTAAATGAGTGATGATTTAATAACTTTCTTCTTCAAGTGCCATCAGTAAGAAATTGTACAGTTTTATGGGATACGATTTATTGGTACTGAAGATTGCTACAGTGCAGCCAGTTTGCCTCATAATTTGTGGGAAAGAAACAAGATTAAACAGAAATTTGAAGGGAAAAAATGAGTTGAGAAAAATTGGCAACAGGGCTCATGCAGTATTAATTGTAATTGAGAAAAGAGCATCCCTGCTGAATTTAGGGCACTTTTATATATCAATACTATGTGCACTTATAAAACAAATGTTCCCCAAACTATCTGATGTCTGATCATTGCTTTTAGTCAAATGGATCTGATGAGTAGTGAATATTAAAATGATATTCTCAGTAATTGTAAGAATATAAGATAGAGAAAATAATAATGCAACATCTACAAGGAACATCAACTGTGAAAGGTGCTGGGTTGTTCTCTTCCCAAGTAGGACTTGGTGAGATGGTTGGAGGAGTGTGGGATGATGGGGGAAATGAACATAAGTGGTATGTAAATAAAGTAAAATGTTGCAACATTTTATCTTCTTAGTTCCAAGAACAAAATCTTTCCAGAATATTGGACACTCATTCTAGGATCTAAATATAGTGAACAAAGAAGAAGAAAACAGCTGACCAGGATTCCATCTACTCCTAAGAGATCAGTATACAGCAGTTCAAAAATCTAGGATTATAGGGTTTGCAAAAGACGAAAAGTCTGAGTTATATACTCAGAGTTGTGTGTAACGATATTATTTGCTAGTCAAAATGCTGCTGAATTTTGGTTTGCTAGTTCACTTCTTTTTGAGGTACAGAAAAAATGTGTTTTAAAAAATATTAATATTATATCTACATTGGACTTATATTACTAAGAATATGTAATTGCTTTTGTTACCAATAAATCAAGGTTAATAGGCAGTTTGGGGCAATTGCTTAGATTTCTCATGTTCCATTTGAAAATGGAGGTTATTAAATCATCACCCATTTGTTACAAATTTATAAAGCACTACAGTTTTAGTGACATACCCTGCATCCTTCAAACCCAGAAGGCCAGATTTTCTACTCAGCCTCTTTCAAGAGCAGCATGGATGGATCAAGGTTCTAAGAAACTATGGGCTTTACAATCATTTCTGCAGAACTCTGAGGTTAAAAGAAGGCAAGGATCATCTGACCGCCCTCACAAGGTCAAGGCAGCCATGAGGAGCCAGAGTCTCCAGGGCTGACCATTTTCTGCAGGTCCAAACTCCATGCTGTGTCTTAATTATGTTAACTCTAATGTATCCACCAAGAGTCTGTCTAACTGAAGATTTGAAGACTTCCTAAAGTTGTTCATTCTATTTGGGGACAGATTGAACTATTAAAAGCACTGTTTTTTTTTACATTGATCTCAAATGTTTACATTCTAGTAATTTTCATAGGCAACATTGATCCTAGACTACCCCCAAGGCCAAATTTAAAAATTGTGTGCGTGTGTGTGTTTGTGTGTGTGTGTATGTGTGTGTGTGCGTGTGTCTGTGTGCATGTGTGTCTTGTGTGTGTGCGTGTGTCTGTGTGCGTGTGTGTGTTTCTGTGTGTGTGCATGCATGTGTCTTGTGTGTGTGTGTGTCTGTGTGCTTGTGTCTTGTGTGTGTGTTGTGTGTCTGTGTGTGTGCGCGCGCGTGTGTGTGTGTGTGTGTGTGATAACACTTGCTGCTCTGGAGACAACCCTTGCAGTATCTTTGGACAATAGGCAAGTGTCATAGTCCATGTCCCCACTCCTTACCTTGAGACTTTTCTCAATGGCCTAAGTGACTACATTTCTTTATATAACTTAGAACCAAATCTCCTCTGTAGCTTAGGATCAACTTTGATAACACGTTGGTTCCTGTGTTCTCAACATAACTTGTCTTTGTCCATATGCATTTAAAGTTTGACATCCGTAATAGCAGCAATAGCCCAGCAGGCTTCTGATCTAGTAAAGCAGAGATGTTACTTCTTCTTTCCTTCATTTTTTTTTAAAACATCTTTATTGGAGTATAATTGCTTTACAGTGGTGTATTAGTTTCTGCTTTATAACAGAGTGAATCAGTTATACATATACATATGTCCCCATATCTCTTCCCTCTTGCGTCTCCTTCCCTCCCACCCTCCCTATGTCACCCCTCTAGTTGGTCACAAAGCACCGAGATGATCTCCCTGTGTTATGCAGCTGCTTCCCACTAGCTATCTACCTTACGTTTGGTAGTGTATATATGTCCATGCCTCTCTCTCGCTTTGTCACAGCTTACCCTTCCCCCTCCCCATATCCTCGAGTCCATTCTCTAGTAGGTCTGAGTCCTTATTCCCATCTGGCCCCTAGGTTCTTCATGACCAATTTTTTTTTTTTTTTCAGATTCCATATATATGGGTTAGCATACGGTATTTGTTTTACTCTTTCTGACTTAACTTCACTCTGTATGACAGTCTCTAGGTCCATCCACCTCATTACAAATAACTCAATTTTGATTCTTTTTATGGCTGAGTAATATTCCATTGGATATATGTGCCACATCTTCTTTATCCATTCATCTGTTGATGGACACTTAGGTTGCTTCCATCTCCTGGCTATTGTAAATAGAGCTGCAATGAACATTTTGGTACATGACTCTTTTTGAGTTCTGGTTTTCTCAGGGTATATGCCCAGTAGTGGGATTGCTGGGTCATATGGTAGTTCTATTTTTAGTTTTTTAAGGAACCTTCATACTGTTCTCCATAGTGGCTGTATCAATTTACATTCCCACAAGCAGTGCAAGAGGGTTCCCTTTTCTCCACACCCTCTCCAGCATTTATTGTTTGTAGATTTTTTGATGACCAGTGTGAGATGATATCACATTGTAGTTTTGATTTGCAGTTCTCTAATGATTAATGATGTTGAGCATTCTTTCACGTGTTTGTTGGCAATCTGTATATCTTCTTGGGAGAAATGTCTATTTAGGTCTTCTGCCCATTTTTGGATTGGGTTGTTTGTTTTTTTGTTATTGAGCTGCATGAGCCGGTTATAAATTTTGGAGATTAATCCTTTGTCAGTTGCTTCATTTGCAACTATTTCCCCCATTCTGAGGGTTGTCTTTTTGTCTTGTTTATGGTTTCCTTTGCTGTGCAAAAGCTTTTAAGTTTCATTAGGTCCCTTTTGTTTATTTTTGTTTTTATTTCCATTTCTCTATGAGGTGGGTCAAAAAGGATCTTGCTCTGATTCATGTCATAGAGTGTTCTGCCTATGTTTTCCTCTAAGAGTTTGATAGTGTCTTGCCTTACATTTAGGTCTTGAATCCATTTGAGTTTATTTTTGTGTATGGTGTTAGGAGTGTTCTAGTTTCATTCTTTTACATGTAGCTGTCCAGTTTTCCCAGCACCACTTATTGAAGAGGCTGTCTTTTCTCCATTGTATATTCTTGCCTCCTGTACCAAAGATAAGGTGACCATATGTGCATGGGTTTATGTCTGGGTTTTCTATCCTATTCCATTGATCTATATTTCTGTTTTTGTGCCAGTACCATACTGTCTTGATTACTGTAGCTTTGTAGTATAGACTGAGGTCAGGGAGCCTGATTTCACCAGCTCCGTTTTTCTTTCTCAAGATTGCTTTGGCTATTCGGGGTCTTTTGTGTTTCCATACAAATTGTGAAATTTCTTGTTCTAGTTCTGTGAAAAATGCCAGTGGTAGTTTGATAGGGATTGCATTGAATCTGTAGATTGCTTTGGGTAGCATAGTCAGTTTCACTATGTTGATTCTCCCAAACTCATTCTTCGAGGCCACCATCACCCTGATACCAAAACCAGACAGAATGTCACAGAGAAAGAAAACTACAGGCCAACATCACTGATGAACATAGATGCAAAAATCCTCAACAAAATACTAGCAAACAGAATCCAACAGCACATTTAAAGGATCATACACCATGATCAAGTGGGGTTTATCCCAGAAATGCAAGGATTCTTCAATATACGCAAATCAATCAATGTGATACACCATATTAACAAATTGAAGGAGAAAAACCATATGATCATCTCAATACATGCAGAGAAAGCTTTCAACACCCATTTATGATAAAAACCCTGCAGAAAGTAGGCATAGAGAGAACTTTCCTCAACATAATAAAGGCCATATATGACAAAACCCACAGCCAACATCATCCTCAATGGTGAAAAACTGAAACCATTTCCACTAAGATCAGGAAAAAGACAAGGATGTCCACTCTCACCACTCTTATTCAACATAGTTTTGGACGTTTTAGCCACAGCAATCAGAGAAGAAAAAGAAATAAAAGGAATCCAAATTGGAAAAGAAGTAAAGCTGTCACTGTTTGCAGATGACATGGTATTATTCATAGAGAATCCTAAAGATACTACCAGAAAACTACTAGAGCTAATCAATGAATTTTGTAAAGTAGCAGGATATAAAGTTAATGCACAGAAATCTCTTGCATTCCTATACACTAATGATGAAAAATCTGAAAGTGAAATTAAGACAACACTCCCATTTACCATTGCAGCAAAAAGAGTAAAATATCTAGGAATAAACCTACCTAAGGAGACAAAGGACCTGTATAGAGAAAACTATAAGACACTGATGAAAGAGACTAAAGATGATACAAATAGATGGAGAGGTATACCATGTTCTTGAATTGGAAGAATCAACATTGTGAAAATGACCATTCATATATATATATATATTTTTTTTTTTTTGCCGTACGCGGGCCTCTCACTGTTGTGGCCTCTCCCGTTGAGGAGCACAGGCTCTGGACGCACAGGCTCAGCGGCCATGGCTCACGGGCCCAGCCGCTCCGTGGCATGTGGGATCTTCCCGGACCGGGGCACGAACCCGTGTCCCCTGCGTCGGCCGGCGGACTCTCAACCACTGTGCCACCAGGGAAGCCCGACCATTCATATTTTTAATTCAACAAAATTTTACTGGGCAGCTGCTGGGTACTGGACACTATGCTGAGTGTAGGAGGTACAACAATGAACCACAAGTTACAGCCTCTGTGGCAGTGAGGCAGCTTTATATGAATACACATCAATAGACATAAATTACTACTTTATATAAGTGAAATGAAGACAAAGACTTTAGGTGCTTTAAACAAGAATAACAAGATTAGATTAGATTTTGAAGTCAAGAACGGTTTTCTCTAAAGAAGGGACATCGAATCTGAGAGCAGAAAAGTGAATGAGATCATTTTTGTCATTGTGTCGTAATGTGTCATCATTAATAGATCCTACAGCCAAATTAATTTTGAAAGCAGCTATATCAACATGTGGACTCATTTTTGCCTTATATTCTCATGTTAAACATTTACTCATTCTTCAAAAAATATTTATTGAGCACCTATTACCTTACAATAAATAAATACAAAGATACACAAGTACATATTTTAAACATACATGCTAAGCCCATATAAAACTCCCTCTGCAGGGGTGGGTATCTATGCTAATGTAATTCCTGCTCTTGACGTCTCAAAAAATTCTTTAGACAAGCATGGCAGTAGAAGATAAATTATCCCCTTAATAAGCCTTTCCAGGAAACTTGCCCAGGAAGAAAGTCAATCTCACTGGCTGCTAGTTGTCAAAATCTACCTTACTCATCTTGTTGCAAATTACATTAACATTTTCTCTCTTTTTAATCTTCTCACATTCATCATTGGTTTATTTCACTTTTAATCTTGGACCTCTAGAGCACAAGGCAACTTCTCTGTAAATTAGGATGTTTCTACTTCCAGGTGAAAGAACTGAAAAATGGACACCCTGTGGTAGACCAGGTAGAAAAGAGGAACCCCTTCCTCTGGGCTGTCACAGTCCCACTGCAGGAATGATGGCCTGCCCATTAGCAGAGAGTTGGTTATGTTTCAACTCTTGCTAGGCATCTTCCTTCTGCTACCCTTGTGCTCTGCCCCCACCCTAAGGAGCACCATTCCTTTTCCTCACAATACCTCAAAGATAGCAAAGATCACAGAAAACAATTTAGCATTTTCATTTGTAAGCTCTTTCTGTATAGCAGTCTGGAACACTGGCTTTGTCTTAAGTTTAACTTTTGCCCCTTGGAACAGGTCATCTGACCTTTTCAAATCTGACCTCTATTGTATGTATAATGAGGATATTAATGAATACATACTCCAAAAGAACTTCTGTAAAGATTACATGAGATAATTCATATAAAGCACTTAGCACAATGCCTAGAACTTTGTAAGAATCCAATAAATCATAGCTATTATTACTTCTGGTCCCTGGAAGGAAACCGTCTAAGCCAAGAAAACAGAACAGCCAAAGTTTCATTTTCATTTACTCATACATCTTATATTTCAATCCCACCTACCAGTGAGGGTTCTCCATGTTTAAAATACAAGTAAACTGGAAAGAAAATAGCCATTGAGAGTTGTGACTTATATTATGCCACCCGGCAATATAATACCATTATACCAAGAATGCTCAAACTATAAATCCATCCCTTCTATGATTATTCTCTTCTAAAGAGGATTAAGAAAGCCACTGTTACTTAGTCCATTTAGGTTGCTATAACAAAAATATCATAGACGGGGTGGCTTATAAACAACAGAAATCTATTTCTCACAGATCTGGAGGCTGGGAAGTCCAAGATCAAGACACCAGCAGATCTGATGTCTGGTGAGAACCCACTTCCATGTTCATAGAAGCCATCTTTCTCTGTGTCCTCACATGGTAGAGGGGCAAGGGAGCTCTCTGGAGCCTCTTTTATAACGGCTTTAATCCCATTCATGAGGGCTCTGCCTTCATGACCTAATCATCTCCCAAAGGCTCCACCTCCAAATACCACCATATCAAGGATTAGATTTCAACATAGGAATTTGGGCAGGGAACACATTCTATAGCCACAGTCTATAAGCAAGTGTTTTAGTCTTATTGGCACAATTCTTAATTTGTGGGAATATAACCTTGCTTGCTCTGCATTTCCTTCTGTTTGGGGGCTGTATACTCAGAATTTGAGTTTTAGGAGATGCTCAACCCTCTAGAGCACTTTCCCATCCAATTATCATAACAAGAATTTATCCATTTCCTTAAATCTAGATCCCACACTTGCCAACCTTTTCTTCCCAAACATTCAAAATATTTCCCAAGCAGTATAGGCATGTTCTTCAATGATTCCTCCGACTTCTTCCTCTGCAATTAAATCCTCTTTGTTCATCAGAGTTGAGGCCTCAGGAGCAATTCTCCTATTTGCTTCTCATCTCTTTGGAAAAGTCAAAGATTTTTGTAAGGCAAGTTGCTCAAGAATGTATCAGACATTCTACTTTCAGCCCAATGATGTGCCAGCAGATGGTCCTGGGATTGAATTCTCAGAAAGAATCCTCCTCTGGCCCCAGTTGAGTGACCTGTGTCTATGAAACATCTTCCATTCCCTCCATCTAGTCAAGCTACGTATGGTTTGCTCAAACAATAATAATTGTATTACTCTCTCCCTTTAGCCGCCCCCATGCATTTTCTGACATGCTTCCATTTTTTGGTTTTATAGATTTCCAAGCAGGTTATATATATTCTTAATTGTCTTAGACATGATTGTTTTAGCAGAATTTGAACTAGGTTAGATATAAAAAAGAACCCAATTGGCTTTTGTAAACAAAGCACAGGAAGTGCAAGGATGCATAGAATCATTAGTTCAAATGCCATCAGAACTCTCTTTGGGTTTTACCTCTCCCTCTTTCAGCAGTGCTGGGATTCTGTAGTGAATTCTGTGGCATCCTGCTTCCAGGACTAAAATGCTTATCCCCCCAATTGCCCTTAACTGTCAGCCATCTTCAGGAATTACCTTGACGAAAGAGTTACCGAGCACAAGTTCATGCCCACCTTTCAGGGCTACCCACATCCAATGACTAGTCTGTGCAGTAGTATAAAGGCTTGATCTCTTATCCTACCTCAGGATAACTTTGAAGATCAATCCTCCTTTCAGAGCCCTCCATGTGGCCAGCCAAGTCCTTCACTGAGGGTACATTTCAGGTCGACATTTCCCACTGCTCGATTCTGCTCCCTTTCTTTTTTTTCCACTATTGATCCCAAGAATACTCCCTAAAAAAGCTACAGCAAGCTAATCTCTGTCTCAGGATCTAACTTTCAACAGCTTCGCATCTTTCCATCTTTGAGGAAAGGAACTTCTATTTGCCAGCTCTATTTTAACAAATCCTGAAAAGGACTCTCATTGACCTTTAATACTGTCCAATTGTACGACCTGGACTGCCCTTGGTGCCCAGTGCTATCATATTGGATGATAAAGCTCTGGACCGGTCACTATGGCCTGGCACCACACCCTGAGGTAGGTGTCCACCCTTACACCAATGTCTTTGTGCAGTGAGACAAAATGAGGTACCTCCCATTTGGATCTCAAGAGCTGGAGTAGAAAGAAATGATTTCCTAAAATAAGTGAAAAGAATAGACAGAAATTGCACTGGGAAGACCCACGGGGCCCTGATACTCTTCTTCCTCCCTTTGTGTATCTCTGTTTCTGTTGAATAGATAGTCCCTTCCATCACCTTATTCATTCTTGAGTCCTAGCAGAGTGTAGGTGATCATGTCCCTGTATTCTCAAGTTCATGTTGTTTGTTACTAACAGCCATATGTTACCACTGAAACATGTGACTACACGTTGATTTTGTTATTCTTCAAAAGGTATGGAAATTTCACCTTATTAAATTACCTTAGTAAAGCAGTATGTATTTTTTTCTGTTCCTTTTGGAGATTTTCTCCAAAAGTTTGCCTTACCCCAGACTTACTACACAGACTCATGTTGGTTCAGGCCCATGAATGTTTATTTGTGAATATCGTTATATAACCATCGGTTATGATGCGTAGCCAGAATTAGGAAAGACTGTCTTACTGCCTGCTGGTCCCAGATGGGTAATTATTATTGTAAATTCTGAACTACCCCCCAGTGTTTAACTGAATCATATCTTAAAACCTTTCCAAATAAATGTACACAAGACTTAGGCACAACCCCTTAACTATCACAAGAGATATGACTGGGAAGACAGGTTTAAGTGTATCCTGGGCATTGGAAGGACTCTGTCCACACAAAGGAGTCAGCTGGAAGCTGAAGGAAGTTTCAGGACTGAGCCAGGCATCATGTTCTCTGAACATTTAGACCTCGATGTGCTGACTGCTCCTTTCTAAAATCAAAAGGATCACCAAAGCCCAAAGAGTTCAAGATTGGCCCTAAACTTAAATGCAAGGGAAATAAAATTTTAATCTTTGTGCATCATTTCACCCAATGGATATATTCTGCCAGCTCATCCTTATTCTTTCGACCCATTGTTAATACCTGCTAAATTATTTAAAAGTTAAATCTATTTTAGCAGACCTCAAAAGTATAATAAGGGGGATGTATATTTTATGTTAGAAATTTGGAGATTTGTTTCTGAAATTACATTGAATGAGACCAGCCCTGAGAAAAACAATGGAAAGAAAAAAGAAAATGCCACCAAAAACTTTAAAGCCCCCAATCTGCTTCTGATAGGTCAACTTTTCCAATAATAATAAAAATATTAAACAGCTCACATTTATAGAGTTTTTATTACATGTTAAGTATCATATAAAGTATTTCCCATGTGTTATTGCATTTTTTCCTTAAAACAATTCTGTGAGGTGGGTAGATCCTTTACTTAGCTCCATTTTGCATTTGAGAAATTAAATAAGTTGCCTAAGCACCCCTGAACTCCCAGTTATTTAATGGCAGGGGCAGGAATTGAAGTTGACCCCCAAAACAGGAGCCCTTAGCCACTGAGTTGGACTTCCTTTTGCCTACCCCCATGGTCATTTGCCAACTTTTCTAAAGGATTGCATACTTGAAGCGTTTTGTTCTGGGTTTGGAAGATTTTCAGATGCATTGATCTAATAACTTGTTCATTAAAGTGGCCAAGATTTATTCTGCAGGCCGTGTGAAGCAGGTAAGAAGAGTAAGTTTCCTTGAATGGGTAGCTATTCACCAAGTTTGCATAATATGTTCATGTTATGCTCATTGGACTGTGACAATTAAAGTGAAATAAAGAACAATTTCTTGTCAGATTCTTTTTTCTTCTCTTTTTTGTTTATTGGTTTAATCCTTGAATTACAATAGATACTTAGATCAGTAATTTTAACGTTTTGAGGTTATGGATACCTTTGGGATGGGTGAAAGATATGAAATATTTTTCTAGAAAAATTCCTATATTCACATGCTTACAACACCTATCTAAACTTTGGAGGATTTAGAAAAGTCCTAAAAGAACCCATCTGTGGAGTCTTAAGAATTTAAGCAACCCATTTTAAGTGCTTCTAATTTAATAAAATAAGCCCAAATTCCTCTCTTGTATCCAGGGAAGACACCGAAATGAGAGGCCCAGAAAGCATCCTCTTCTCTCTCCACCTCCTTGGCTTCTCAGGATGAACCTCGGGAAGCACCAACCCCACCATCACAGTCACCACACTCAGGCGTGCAGGCTGGGCCCTGAGCAAGTGTGGCTGGCCAAAGAGGCGAGTGGAGATTGAACACCAGTTTGTGGCTTGCTTGCTGACCACAAACCCTAGCACTGGCCTGCATCCACGAAGAGTGAGTACCTTTTTCTAATTTGCACAAAGCTGATTGTATATGGGGCGGCCAATGTACTACATGACCACCTACACCCTGGACTATGCGGCAACCAGAAGTGCTCTGACCGTGGCGAAAGTTCCCCCAGTCATAACATCGAAAAGCTCCTCACAGGGGGCTTCCCTGGTGGCGCAGTGGTTGAGAGTCCACCTGCCGATGCAGGGGACACGGGCTCGTGCCCCGGTCCGGGAAGATCCCACATGCCGCGGAGCGGCTGGGCCCGTGAGCCATGGCCACTGAGCCTGCGCGTCCGGAGCCTGTGCTCCGCAACGGGAGAGGCCACAACAGTGAGAGGCCCACGTACTGCAAGAAAAAAAAAAAATCCTCCTCACAAATATAACTGAATCACTGTGCTGTAGACCTGAAACTAACGCAACACTGTAAATCAACTATATTTCAAAAAAATATTTTAACACACACACACACTCAAAAATTAACTCAAAATGGATTTAAGACTTAAATGTAAAACCTGGTACCATAAAACTCCTTGAAGAAAAGACAGGAAAAAAAAAAATCTCCTTGACATTGGCCTTGGCAATGATTTTATGGATATGACACCTAAAGCACAAGAAACAAAAGCAAAAATAAACAGGTGGAACTACATCAAATTAAAAAGCTTCTACACAGCAAGAGAAACAATCAACAAGATGAAATGGCAACCTACAGAATGGGAGAAAGTATTTGCAAACCACATACCTTATAAGGGTTAATATCCAAAGTATATAAGGAACACATACAACTCAATAGCAAACCCCCACAAATAGTCTAATTAAAAATGAGTAAAGGACCTGAATAGACATTTTTCCAAAGAAGACATACAAACGGCCAACAGTTGTGTGAAAAAGTGTTCAACATCATTAATCATCAGGGAAATGCAAACTGCAATAAGCCATCACCTCACACCTGTTAGAAGGGCTACCATCAAAAAGACAAGAGAGAAGTCCTAGTGAGAAAAGAAAACCCTTGTATACTTTTGGTGGGAATGAAAATTTGTACAGCTACTATGGAAAACAGCATAGAGCTTCCTCAAAAAATTAAAAATAGAACTATTGTACAATCCAGCAATTCTACATCTGGGTATGCATCAGAAGGAAATAAAATCATTATTTCAAAGAGATAGCTGTACCTGTACCCGTCCCCCTCCCCAGCACGTTCATTATAGCCCAATTCACAATAGTCAAGACATGGAAACAACCTTCAACATATACCAGCCGTAAAAAGTCAGCCATAAAAGTGAAGGGAATCCTGCCATTTGTGACAACATGGATGAATCCTGAGGACACTGTGTTAAGTGAAATGTCAGACAGAGAAAGATAAATACTGTATGATCTTACTGATATGTAGAGTCTAAAAATAAAACTGCACTTCTAGAAACAAGAACAGGTTGGTGATTGCCAAAAGAAGGGGTAGTGGGGTAGGGCAAATGGGTGAAGGTGGTCAAAAGATACAAACTTCCAGTTTAAGTTCTAGGGATATAATGTACAGCATAGTGACTATTGTTATCAATGCAGTATGGTATATTTGAAAATTGCCAAGAGAGTAGATCTTAAATGTTCTCATCACAAGAAAAAACTTGTAATTACATGAGGTGATGGATGTTAAGTAAATTTATTGTGGCGATCAGTTTCCAACATATACATATACCAAATCATTACATTGTACATTTTAAACTTATGTTTAAACAATGTTACATGTCAATTATATCTCAGTTAAACTGGAAAAAAATTTAAATTAAAAAATTTAAAAGCCTCAATTCAGCTGCTTACAGCTTCCTGCCTCCCAACCTGAAGCTTTAGGCCACTTGGCATCTGAAACCTAGCTCAGTCCCTAAAGCCAGTCTCCGATATGCCCTAGAGCAGCATCAAGATGGTCATGTAATATTTTTATTTATGAATCTTATTTATGAAATTTATTTATGTAATATTCTTATTTATGAATTTTATTTATGAAATTTTATTTATTTATGACATAATTTGCTGATGGTCATATTCTTTAGAATGTGTTTGATCAGAAGCCTTTGGTCCTTTCTTTCCCACCTGCTTATCCATCACAACTTATAACTATGCAATATTTTTGCAATGCAAACCACATTCCCTCCTAATGAGTCACACTGGATTCCATTTTCCAGCAGTGGAACCTGCATGGTGAAGATTTTCATAGCTATTATGGTCTTAATACAGTTCTTAACAGACGTCATCAGCTGTGAGAGTGCCAAGGATCTGCATCTGAGTCTTTTATCCATGTCACAAATATTTCTGAAACACCTACTGCGTATCAAGCATTGGAAGACCCATTGGAGGATAGAGGTAAGAAAACGTGATGCTGTCCATCATGGAAAGGCTATCATATGGTCAATGTGATTAAACTGGATAGACAAGACTCAGGGGTTTCCTGGCAAGACCCTCTCAAGAAGACATAAGCCCTTGACCAATATATCTGTTGGGACCTGAACTCCTCTGGTTTGACTTGTGTAATAATAGCTTCATATTAACATGAAGCATAACTTGGATGGTTTAGAGAAATCTGCCTAAGGGCAAGAGAATAATCCAAATGGCCTCTGAGGTCTCTTAACCATAGTGCTGTAAGGCATTGACAGACAAGTCAGTCCTCTGCAGTTTCATCATGCTCTTGGGGGAGGAAGTAGCTGAAGGAGACTTACTGTTATTGAACCTAGTTCTTTACGTTATAGAATTAAGACGTGGACTACGTTGGCAGCCTGCCAATTCAAGACCTCTACTTCTGACCGAGTGAGGACCCTGTACTAAGCTTCAGGGAGGATGGGGCAGTAGCAGCACAGGGTTTCCCTAAAGCACCTTATTTTACGCTCACATCTCATTCCATCTCTGCTTCCCCTGTGTCTGTCCCCTAACCTCTGACGTCTTGCAGGCTTCCACTGTCTTCTGTTCCTTTTGTTTTTTTGTTTGTTTACCTGTCCCTCCAGATTCTGACATTCTGTGTTTTCATTACCTTGCACATAGGTTTGTGATGAGGAAATGGCTTTTTCGAGTTGCTGCCTGCGCATTTTATAGTATGACAACACTGCTGGACATTTAGATAAGGACCTGAGTTTAGGATCCCTGCCCCAAGTTCCCACTTCGCTTTTTCCCGGGACACTTTTAAAAATAACCACTTAGATTTGAGCTAGTGAAATGTTGGGGACCTCTGTCCCAGCCACCTTATAAGTAGCAGGTGCTTGCTACCCTGCTGTCTCTCTCCTTCTCCCTCCTGACCTGGGACAGAGGACTGCCTTTCCGCCAGCTCATTGCCCTGTTTCTGGGATCCATCAGTAAATCTTGTAAATCTTGTGACTTGACTTCTTTTGTGTGAGTGTACTGAAACTGTACTGTCAGTCAAAATGGCCCCAGGGTTTTCACTTCCCCAAAGTGGGAGCTCAGATGCTGAGGGAGCTCCCTGCCGACCCCCTGTGGGTGGCTTGTGGCTCGCCACTCAGCAGGTCAACATCTGCATGTGCTTAATTTAATACACCAGCTACAGCCCCCAACACAGGGGTGTCTCTTTTTCTTGACTCAGGGTCCTTAGCACTGATTCCATGGATTTGCCTCTCCGACACACCTCTCCTCTTCCCCAAGGAGAGCATTAGTAGACAGTCCCCCTCATTCCCCGGATGTGTCATACCATCTCTGGCTCTTATGCTCAAATGTCTGATATCATATTCTGGTACAAGTGATGACCAGAACGACAAAAACACACTGCAACTGACTGTGACTGACCTATCCCTTAGCTGGGCGTGGCTGCAAATTCTACCCTGTTGGCTGTCTCCTTTGAAAGCATGATGGCTGTGAGTGCCTGTTACCATTTAATATATTCGCTCTGTGTGAAAATATCTTCAAGGTAAGAAAATCTTTGAGAGCAATGAGAAAACCTAATGAGTGAGCATCCCATTGCCTTTTGAATGAACTTTGGGCCTGGACCAGAGGCCCTTCTTAACGTTGGGTTAAGACGGCTCGGTGGAGACATTGTCAGTTCTGGCCTTGGAGGGAAGGGGAAATTATCACAGTGCAGCAGCCCTCCTGGCAGTTCTTTGTGGGGTGTTGATACGTCCCCAAGGCCAGTTTCTATGCCAATATTCTGTTATTTAGACAGTTGGTGAATTGTTCCAGAACATGTCAAGCTATGCACACTTAGCATCATTTTTGACTGTTAGGGGCAGCCCAACAAAAGGAGCATTTGCTCTGGTCCAGGGACATAGTAAAAGGGGAAGAGGAGATGGAGAGAAGCAGGGAAGCAGACCAACAACTGAAATAGCTCAGAGAATGACAGTAATGCAACGTTCCAAAAATATTCTATTGGGTTACACTTTGAATAATGACTATGTCTGGAAAAGAGAACAGTTAAGGACCATAAGTATTTATAGAAATGCTCCCATCCTGAAGAAAAGATGAATAGTTAGATGGGACTTTGGAGGATTATAGCAACAAATGCAGTCCATTTCCATTGCAATCTTTTATTTGGAATTGCATGTAACTCACTTGTGTTGTTCTTGGGATTTGGTACTGAGACATATATACCCTGAGGTGCATTTTATGAGTGAAGAAGATAAGAGGATTTTCAATAGATATAAGAAAGGTTAATCCTTTTCAACTGAAAAGCTCCTGTGCTTGCCTACAGGGCTTAGTAAATTTGGGTCTCCCTGAAGTGAATATTTCTTTCCAATGAGTAAGTGTAACCACCTTTTATTTCAGGTAAAGAATGTGAAGGTAGAATTTGAGGGATGTTAATTTTTATAATAAGCTCACGAATGAGTGACAGTTTAGAGGAAAATAAGACAGGAAATATGCAAAGTTAGTTCATACCCAGTGGGAAGGGCTAAGAAAAATTAGAAGAAGAAATAGAACAATAATGCCTTGGATATGCAGACTCCTTTAGCATTTACAAAATACTTTTCTCATGGGAATGTAGACTTCTTAAAAATAAGAAGTTTGTCTTAATTAATCTTTGATTTCTCAGTCTTTAACATAATGTCTGGCTGATAATAGGAATTCACTATGTATTAGCTTGATGAATATACTAAAGGACGGTTGAATGAAGGAATTCACTATTTTATTTAATTTTTGCTACAATCCTATGAGTTTGGGTTTATGTTCTTCATTTATATATGAAGAACTCAATTCATATAGAGAGCAAATGACTTGTCCAAAATCACATAAGTCAAAAGTAGAGCCAGAATTCTAGACCAACTTTTCTGTCCTTAGCTGGAGCTTTTTTTTTTTTTTTTTTTTACAGAAACCTCTGAATATGTTATGTTTCATAGCATAAGGGACTTTACAGTGTAATTAAGATTATGAACCTTAAAATAAGGATATTGTTCAAGATTATCTTGATGGACTCAATCTAATCACATGGGTTCTTAAAAGCAGAGAGCTTCCTCCAGCTGGAGTGAGAGAAATGCAACAGACGGGAAGTTGGAGAGATTTGAAGCATGAGAGGAACTCAATCCACCATTGCTGGAGATGATCACATGGAAAGCATGAGAAGCAATGCAGACAGCCCATAGGAGCAAAGACTGGCCCTCAGCTGACAGCCAACAAGGAAAGGTAGATTTCAGCCATTCAGTCACAAGGAACTGAATTTGACTAACAATTTGGATGTGGTTGGAAGTAAATTCATCCCTAGAACTTCCATCTAAGAGTCCAATCCTGCCATAACCTTGAGTTAGGCCTTGTGAGAACCTAAACAGAGGACTCAGTTGAGCCCACTGGACTTCTGACCTTGATAAACTATGAGATAATAAATGGAAGTTTTTTAAAGCCAACATCTTTGTTGTGATTTGGCATGACAGTGATAGAAAATATTACAGCTGATGAAAGTCATGTGGCCAAGCCCAAAGTCAAGGGTCAAAAAGGCCATTCTGCCTATCAGTTGGCTGTGGCTAATCTTAAATGTAATACTACAGGATAGTGAAAAATTAGAGCCAATATTTTAAACTTCTCCAATAGAACTGAGGTGGAAGACGAGCATCAGTTGTTTAGAGGAAGTTTAGCTAAAATAATTGGGAGGTGGGGAGGCTATTAGAAAAACCTTTCCCAAGGTACAACAGCCCAAAAAGAAGAGATATTTAAATAAGTTGTTAAACCAGAGAAGTCACTGAGTGATTTTTGGCAAAGGTAGTTTTGACCTGAAACTGGTGTGGGGTGGCCTTTACATTTTCTCAAGAAACAAGGGACTGTTTAGGGTGTGGTGGGGGATAGAAATTAATATTGTGAGATTAATATGCTGGGTGGGTGGGATCCTTAACAACCAAGGCTCCATCAGTTATTCACCTTTGTATATAGTTTGCCCCTTGAGATTTCCGCAGCAATTTATTAATGTATGTTTGTATTTTACTAGGTGGGTTCTAAATACTAATGCAGAAAACCCAGAAACTGGATGTAAGTGCATGGCCATGGTCCCCTGATTTAAAAAAAGAGAAGCTTCTCTTTCTCTTGGATGGTAGTGGCATAAATTATTGTGATAGTGTCTCCCAAGGGCCCAGGGACATGCAGAAAATGGGATCTTAAGGAGAGGACTATTTTTGGCCTTTTCTTATTTCTGCCTTGCATCCATAATCCTGGCTGGCCGGGGCAGTGAGTCACCTAGCAACCAATGCAAAGGATACGGGTCCTGCATCTTCCAAGGAAATGGAGTTAATGATGCTTCTCTAGGGAAACCTCATTTGGAGACAACAGTTCACTATGGGTATGTGGCAGATATCCTACATACAAGTCTGTGCTGGGCCACTTTTATTGGGTTTGCAAGACCTGGGGGAATTCAGAACAGAGCAACCTATCCCAAGATGTGTTCTCTTTATGTGTTGGGGAAATCTGTGTCCATTTCCACCTCGAGGAAAAATTAGCTCCTGAATCTAAGAAAACGTCTTCTCTGGTGGGGGGAGCGATGGAAAAGGGTCCCAGATTCTGAGTACAAACGAATCCCATCCATCCTCACTGCGTGACCTTGTATAAAGCCCTTCATCCCACTAGACCTGGCGGCACTAATCTGTAAACAAGGGCTATAAAAGTACCCACCTCACAGGCAGAGAGCCATTTTGAGGATCAAACTGTAGCTGTTGTTGACACGACTCAAGGTCAAACAGAATGGAATCTCCTGAATCGCAGAAGAGGTTTAAGGTTGACATACAAAGGAGCTTCCCAGAAGAAAGAGTTACAAATCCTACAGTGAAAATTTATGGAAACTCCTTCCATGAAGACCTTTGAAAATAATCCTGACTATAAAATTATGTGATGGATGTCTCTGGACCTTCAAGAATTTATATAGTCAAGTGACTGTCATCACCTCAGAGTTACCACCTTGGGAATTTATACACTGATCCAAATGATATTGCCTTTGGGAAAATGCTGTTTTGTACCTCATCACTAAAACAGCCTTCAGAGTGTGTAATGTACCCCCTTGACATCCCTTTATCAGGGACAGTTGTCATCTTTAGAGGGCTGATGTGACTTAGAAACAACCAAAAGTCATTCAGAGCCACTGAAGAGAGGTGGCCATACAGTGAAAGAGAATCTTATAGGGCTCAGATGCTGACATTTGCATACATGGGCTCTAGATCATACGAATAGATTAGAAATGAAGATGACTTCTTATGGCCTAATAGGTAATGCTTTAGTTATAGATGCAGTGGAAGTTGACTTTTATTTCTTAGATGGCTGAAACACAATTGTTTACCATGGTCTTTGTCCTTTGTGATGAGTCTGAAATATTTCATAATAAAAATTCTTTTAAAAAGACTAATTTCAGAATAAAAAAAAAAATAGAGAAATCTAGCTTCCTCCAAAGTCACCTCTTCTCAGCTCTTCTCAGAGCCTCACAATATGTTTTCCTAACTCCCTCATCATTTCATGATTTAGTCACAGGCAGTGACTAAAAAAGTCTCTTTTAAGTCTTCCAATTTCTAGTTCCCCATGTAAGTGAAATGAAGCAGGACCCTATGAAGCCTTCATGGGACAGACCCACCTGCATGTCCTCTGCCTGCCTCTTGACTGTAGAAAAACTTCAGCCAGAGATTAATCAGAGAAATGAAAAAAATGAAGAAACAGAGAAAAGCAGTCGAACAGGACAAAATAATAAAAATTTCGTCATTAAGCAAAAGTCAAGGACCTTTAGTTCCTCCTCAAGGGCTATAGATCATATGCTGAGCCACATCCTTTGAGCTGTTTTGTAGATACTGAAACCCCCACCAGGTGGAAGAAGTTAACTGCATAATTACCAGCCTGTAGCCATGACATAAGTTGCTCCATCTTGCACAACTCCAAGAACTGGCCTCAAGGAAATGGGAACAAACTGACCCTGGAACTGAAGATTAACTGTACTTAAAACAATCAAGATGATGCTGATCAGACCACTGCATGACTAATTTCAAGATGATTGTCAGAGATGACTGTGCCGTTATTCATGTAGCCCCTCCCTCCACCTACACCTCTGAAACTTCCCTTTAAAAGCTCTATGCCCCTTGATTGACAGTTTGGAGTTGGTAGTTGGATAGCAATCCACCTTCTCCCCCAGTTGCCAGCCTGCTGAATAAAGCAACCTTTCTTTTCTAACAACGTTTGCCTCTGAAGTATTGGCTTTTGAGTGGTGAGCAGCCAGAACTGAGTTTGACAACATAAGGAGCTTGGAAGCTGCAACTGTGTCCTAACAATGAGTAACAAGCTGAACAGACTTGTTCAACTTTTCTTGCATCCTTAAAAGCGGGGGAGGACACAGGGCAAACTGCTGCTCTGAGATTGGAGGGACAGACAGGTGAATATAAAGAGCTGAGGCTTACCAGAGCAGAGATTTGGCAGTGGACCACTATGGGAACCAGTGCCAGGGAAGGAAAACTTAAACCATAATTGAAGAACTGCCAGAGGCTCAGTTCTCAGCAGAAAACTCTGAAAGTATAAAAACTCCAAGGGGACCAAGTCATAAGGAGATCTTCACAACATTGTGAGATTTAACTCCAGGAGCTCAGTGGATTCTCATACTAAATAAATCCCCTCAGGCTTCTGGCAGGGGGAGGGGATGGAGAACCATTTGAAATAGGCCATAGTAGTTTGTTCTCTGAACAGGGCCTGCCTTCAAGGGAAGCTGGTTAACTAGAGCCTGCCCTGCTGAGGTATTATCAGAGCTGCAGTGATGTGAGGAAGGGAAATACCCAACTCCTACTGGCTCTAGTCATCCTGTCTCACCTAAAGGGGAAGAAAAAAACTGAGAAACACTTGTGAAGTTCACAGTCCAGGGGCACAGGCATAGGCTCACTAAAACACCGAGACCCAATCATAGACCACAGAACAATTACTAAAGGCCTATTTATAGCTATTCCTTTTATCTAGTACAACATATCCAACTATCAGAAAAGAAAAAAATTCTGTAAGGAAAAATTACAAGACATACCAAAAGGCAAAAAACAAAAAACAAACAAAAAAATCTGCCACAATTTGAAGACACAGAGCAAGAATCAGAACCGGACATGGAAGGGATGTTGGGATTATCAGACTGAGAATTTAAAACGACCTTTAGGATCCTAAAGGGCTCTAATGGGGAAAGTAGACAGCATGCAAGACCAGATGGGCAATGTAAACAGAGAGATGGAAGTCCTAGGAAAGAACAAAGGAGAAACGCTACAGATAAAAGACATGATGACAAAAATGAAGAATATCTTTGATGGGCTTATTAGTAGACTGGACACGGCTGAGGAAATACTCTCTGAGTTAGAGGATCTATCGATAGAATCCTCAAAAACCGAAAAGTAAAGAGAACAAAGACTGGAGAAAAACAGAACAGAATATCCAAGAACTGTGAGACCACTATAAAAGGTGTAATGTGTGCATAATAGGAATGCCC
>NW_006778358.1:236587-242521 GCF_000442215.2 Lipotes vexillifer | reverse complement strand
GCCGGAAGGAAAAAGAGAGAAAGGAACAGAATACATTTAACTCTGTCAAATAGTAGTATTTCTAATCTACCTTAATAGACGGACTGTGTCTATTTAAGTCTCACACTTCATTAGCAGGCAGCCACATAAAGTGAGGAGTGCAAATGATTGAAGCTTCCACTCCCTCTGTGGCCAGAGTCTCACTTTCCAACTGCAAGCAAATGCCAAAGGACAAACTCACATTCCTACTGGGTATTTTGATAAATATGAATAAACTATCTGTGTGTCAAATAACAGGAAGGCAACTGTCCTCCTTACCTTTGGTGTGCCTTCTATTCTGGTGAACCTAGTTAGTGATAGTCAAGAGGGGCAAATACAGGAGAGAATGAGGCAGATGAATTGAAAGAAAATATAGAATCCACCAACAGAAAAGAATTTGCGTGGAAGATATTCCCGGACCAAAAATTTCAGCCCTTTTCTTGGATCTGCTTTTCTAGCACTCTTCCACACCAGCACAGTCACTTTTGTTCTGAAATCCACCATGGAGAGGCCTCAGGACCTGTGCTCCAGGGAAAGAAACTCCCATATGCAGGAAGAGCTGGCCTAGATCATTACACCTAGGTCTTCTAAACCATTTACAGTGAGGCCACCAAATCAGGGTCTAGACAAGTGTCTACACTAGTGGCTAATGATCTAGAGACCCTTGGTCATCAGACAGGCTGCAGAAGTGTAGGGTAATCAGTGTTCCAGCATTGGCCCTCCATCCTCACTGAGCTTAGTGCTGTGTCTTAAGGTTCTTCACAGAAAGAAAATCAATAGGAGATACATGCATATAAATAATATTTATTGTAAGAAGTTGGCTCACATAATTATGGAAGCTGAGATGCCCCAAGATCTGCAGTTGGCAAGCTGGACACCCGGGAGGGCAGGTAGTGTAGGTACAGTCTGAGTCCAAAGGCCTGAGAACCAGGAGAGCAAAGTTTGTAAGTTCCAGTCCAAGGGTAAGAGAAGATCAATGTCTTAGCTCAACAGTCAGGCAGGCTAAGTTCCCTCTGACTCAAGCTTTTGATTTTATTCAGGTCTTCAATTGATTGGATGAGGGCCACACACATTAGGGAGGGCAATCTGCTTTACTCAGTCTACCAATTCAAATGCTACCTCATCCAAAAACATCCTCACAGACACGCACAAAATGATGTTTGGCCAAATGTCTGGACACACTGTGGCCTAGTCAAACTGACATGTACAACTAGTCATCACATCCTGGCTGTTTTCAACCATGACCTGAAGCTCTCCTAAGGGGCTTGGTCCCCACTTGTATCTCCCTCTTTGAGGAGAAAGGCATCATGCATGCAAAGGAGAGGTTCAGGGCCCTAATATTTCTGAGTTAGGCTAGAATTTTTAGATAGGTCACACAGGTGCTACCCCTCCCCACTTTCAACCTCAACGCTTCTGGTAGTTGACCCCAACTCTCTTCCCTGATGACTGCAGGGTCATTCTCTGAATTACTTTTTGCATAACGGCTTTGGAAACCATCATCAAGCAGTAGAAATTAGCATACAAACTGAAACCTCTTTTTCGTCGAGACTCTTAGCCAGGTCCAAGCAGCTCGGAAAGCAGATGTTTTTTGTGCCACTCCCTCCCATATTTTAAAATGACAATAAACGTATTTGTGATATGCATAAGCATCTAGATATTACTTCTCTAGAATCCGAACATCCGAAAAGCTAAAACAATGTCAGAGATCATTTAATTCAACCTGCTCAGTTTGCAGAAGAGCAGCTGGAGGGCTGTTGTAGGCAGTCTAGTCTTTCTGTCTCTGTCTCTGTCTGACTCTGACTCTGGTTCTGGCTACTGAGCATTTGAAACCCTTTTACAAATGGATGGTTCCTCAGTTCAAGTGCATCAATGGGAGGCAAAGTTTGACTCTCACTCTAGTTGCTGAAAACCCCAGATTTTACATTCCAGCCTCTCTTGCAGCTAAGGCATGGGCATGCGACCAAGGTTATCGCCATCAGATGTCCTTGTCTCAAATTCTGAATTGGGAGCTTGAGGTGTACAGAAGCAGAAAGATTCCATTCTGGTTGTGGGTGGTGGTAACAACGTTTTCAGCAAGTTGAGCCTGGATGCTGCAAGAATGCCATACTTGTTCGGTTCTGCAAGCAGCAATGGTGCCCCCCCCTGGCTGGTTTTGTCCCAAGGTTTGGCATGGTCCTAGCTGCTGCCGGCATCCATGTTCCTGAGCAAGCCTGTGTTTATGGCCGTCCTGGTTGTTCTGAGAGCTACGCATTGTCTTCTCAATAAAATACTTATCTGCCTAAAGTAGCCAAAGGTTTTGTTTCTTGTGTTGATTTTGTTTTACTTTTTAGTTTCTCGTACCCAAGAACGCTGACTGTGACCCACTGGGGACAGGCAATCAGTATGGTCTTTGGGCAGACCTGGGATTGCTGCCCTATAACTTCCAGCCCCTTGTGACTGACACAGGCACCAATCTCGCTCTTATTGTGCTAATGTCACTTCTAGCCCTATTCCCCACCTTCTCCTAGAAACACCATTCTGACTCTACTTTTCTTCTCCATCTTGCATGAAGGAAAAAAATAAAGTAGGTAAGCATATAGGATCAGTTTTACTCAAAATATTGTAACAGTTTAGGCGCCTGTATTAGTGAGAAATAGATTTGGCAACAAGCAGCCTAAAACTCATAATATTGACAGCTTAAGTAAGCTAGAAGTGTATTTCTTTCTAACATAGAGTGGTGCAGGGGGGAGGTTTGAGGCTCTGGGCAATTAGAGACCCAGGCTCCTTCCCTCTCATTTCTCCTCCACCCTCAGCACTAGGGGTCCACCTTCTGGTGGGTTTGTAGTCAATATCTTGCTGTAGACAGAGCCTAAAATGCTTACTCACCAGCCCCCTTCTTTTTCAAAGACGTATGCAGAAGCTTGCTAAAATTCTTCCTCACCTTAGTCAGTTCAGACTGCTAAAACCAATACCATCCTGAGGAACTTAAACAGCAAACTTACTTCTTACAGTCCTGGAGGCTGGGAGGACCAAGACTGAAGCACCAGCCAATTCGGTGTGTGATGGAAGCCTGCTTCCTGGTGTGCAGATGGGACCCTCTTGCTGTGTCCTCACATGGTAGTGGTGAGGGGGTGCACTCTAATCTCACCGAGTTTCTTCTTCTTATGAGGACACTCACCTCATTATGGGGGCTCCACCCTCATGACCTCTCCAAGGCCCCTCCTAATACCATCACTCTGGGAGTTCGGACATCAACATATGAGTTTGAGGGAAAAGAAACATTCAGTCCATAGCACCACCCCACTGCCAAATATTTGAGCAGACGCCGTTCTTGATAAGGATCTTATAGGGGGTGGATCTCATGGGAGGTGGGGGTCAGGGCTGCAGAGCAGAGATCTCTGAGCTCAAGCAGCAGAGACTGTGCTGCTTTGACCCTCCTGGCACCAACAGTGGGTGAATGACTTCGGAGAGGCAGTGTCAGCTCTCAGGTCAAGTTATAAAGCCAAGGCGAAAAACAAAGTCCTCTCTCTGTGTGGTGTCTGGATGTGCAGCACATCTATGCCTCTGGGCCTAGATGGCAAACACAGGGCCCAGATGCTGCAGTGCCAGGAAACGGAGGCTTTTATCTTCAATTTTTCCGGCTGAACTTAATATCTGATTATACGAAATAATTGCATTGCAAATTTTAAGTGCACGATGAATTTTGACTCTTGGCCTCGGTTCCTCTTGAAAATCATCAAAATTATTCTGTAATCAATATCACAAAAACTCCCAAGAGAAATAAAAGATCCCCTGTACTAAGGAGGAGATTATTTAACATCTGTCAAAGCCAAGATGTCATCCACTGGTAGCTTCATTGATCATCTGCAACTCTTCCCTCATTTGCCTGATTACCAGTCATTCAAATCAGCAGAGGTGATCAGTAATATCCACGCTAGTGACAACTAGCATTTAGTAATGGGATGTGTTTTCTCTATGTCACTCCGATACAGATACATGGTAAGTATACAAAAAGGCCGTCTGTGAACAAGTTTGTTGGTGATGTTATCCTGTAACCAGAACGGGCAGCTCAACTTTTAATTATCTTCTCCTCATTCAGATTTTGAAAACTACTCCTTTAAGCTGTGGACTCACCGCTGACATCTGTCATTTTAAGGGCCAGGCCTCCGCCTTCTTTCCTTCAACGTCTGTCAGTCAAAGTTGGCTAGTAGGAGCTGAAATCATTTCCCATCTCAGTAATTGCGTCCTCCCCAGTCTGTGGACAGAGTGATGAATAGCCATAATGAAAACAACAGAAATAACAACTACTTGCAAAACACTTTGACAATTACAAAATGTTTTTACATCAACAATTAAAAATAACCTAAATCTTCCAACCCACCTTCATGTTGCATGATCCAGAGAAAATGCTAACCCCAAGCAGATAATGTTTGTTGCATTATTTTTCTTTAAAAGAAAAAAAAATTTCTACGGTCTCAGTAAAAGCCCAGCAACTATTCTCCAAGTAAAAAGGGGGGAATAGCTCCAGGTATGTTTGATAGAAATCAAACTACCCAGAATGAGGGACTGAACACAAATCATGACAAAACGGGGTTGCTATGAAAATCAAAAGCATTGACTTTCTTTTTAAGGCAGAGCATGTGCTCCCAACACTGAGTGAACACGTGATGCTTCGAGTCTCTGGCGTGAAACAGGAAGCCAGGGTGCAAGCAGTCAAGGTCCGGGATCCGGTGTCGATTGCTACTTCTGTATCTAAGCAGCACTTGAACAAGACCGCCTCTTAGGTGTGACTCTGCATGAGGTCACAGAGCATCTCGGTTGGGTTTTAGAACCAGTGACGTGCCGTGAAATGACTTCTGTCCATTACAGCACTGGGTTCCTAAGCTTGGATCAGCTCATGTCAATGAAAGAAGATGTGTCCCATGACACGGACACTTCAGGACTCTCTGAAGAGAGGGAAGGCAGAGGACCAGTAAATTGGTGTGAGCTGAGGCTTCCTTCTTTGCATGGTTGACATCATGCACAGTTGTGTCCTGGCCCAGGCTGGTCCCTCAGCAACTGAGCTCACTTTCTAGACAAGGAAGGCTGGTGTCTCACACTCGCCTCAGGCAGTGGTGGGGAAGTGAAATCCTGACGGGGCGGGTTTTGCTCTTTTTTTTCAGTAACTTACAGTTTATTATGTTTAATTCACAGATGTTGGAAACAAACCAGAAAGGCAAATTGAGTTCATTTGAACCCATCAAAGTTTCTCTAAAATAATATACACATTGTTCCATATAACGATTCTGAAAATATTGGTTTATCAATGACTATTATTTTACAAACAAAAATCTCATTTGGACAGCACATCAATGTCAGCAATCGTGAACAGCAGGAGTAAACACCATGTGGTTTTTATTCTACCCTTGGCCTCTGCTTACGTCTCTAGCTGCAGCTCTCGCCTCTCATTCTTCCCTTCGCACGTTGCTTTAACTGCAAGGAACTTCTCTTTGTTCTAAAACACTGTGCCCGCCTTCCTGTCTCAGTGATGTTGCCTGTTCTGTTTCCCCTCACTTTTGATTGCTGACGGTCCTTCCAGTCTTCAGATATCAGTTTGAAACATAATTTGCTATGTGAGACATTTTTCATCCACTGGATAAAATTAGATCCTCCAGCTATGCAGTTTCATAGCATCTTATGTTTCCTCTGTCTTCATCATAATAATGGCAATTACTTATTACAGGTTCTAGGTACTGTACTAAACATACCCACACACACAACACACACACACATATATATATGTATCTATGTATGTATACATGTAACTATCATCTATCTATTTTTCCATTTGTCTAGCTACCTATCTTTTGTCCACTGTGAATATTGAATGAGTATCTATATAGTAGCTATAGATAGATAAGTAAATAGATGATAGATAGATAGATAGATAGATAGAAC
>NW_006778358.1:214019-236577 GCF_000442215.2 Lipotes vexillifer | reverse complement strand
TCTTTCCCTCTGAGAGGAATATGAAATTCCAGATGGTAAACACTCAGCTGACAACTATAGGTACCCTAATACCCTACTGCTGCTTCAGACCATCAGTCCCCTTTGTATTTTCTCAGAAGCGGTACCAGCAGAGGCGAAAAGAGCACAAAGCATAATTTTGTATGCATGCCTGGTATGATCAGACACTGCAAGAGTTTCATCCAGCAAGGGCCATGGCTGGCTCTACCCAGGAAGGAAAAGAATAAATCTACTGATAAAAGAATGATATTGAGGGTAAACAAAACCATGCACCAGCGGCACTAGTTAGGATGACACCAACCACTGTAACAAATCAACCCCAAAAGAACTCACAGCTTACACACAACGGAAGCTTATTTCTTGCTGAGTAGTTACAAATTATCAGGGTTTATTCTTCTATACACGGTTTTTCAAGGGCATAGGAAGCTCTGGCATTGTCAACATGGGGCTTCTATGGTCGCCGTGTTTTTCTCCATCCAGTCAAAAAGAGCTTTGAGGAGACCACGTGGGCAGTTATTAGGGACCATGCCTGAAAGTATGCTCAGTCTACTCAGGCCACACTCCCTCTAGAGGCTCGAGGGGAAAATCTGTGCCCTGACCTTTACTAAATTCCAGAGCTGCATCCCTTATATTGCTTGGCTCCCAGCCCCTTGCTCCATCCTCAAAGCCAGCGGTAGCATCTTGCTTCAGTGCTCACATTATTTTCTTCTCTGTCAAACCTCTCTTTTCTAAGGACACTCATGACTGCATTTAGGGTCCACACCTCTTGGCCCTAGTTCATGCTCACTGGATAGTCCTTTTCTTACAACCTGCTGGAGCTACAGATTTGAGTTTGGGCTTTATCGATAAAGAGGCCCCCTTGGAAGTTCTCCATATGGCTCAGGTGGATTAAAAGCATTTCTCATTGGGGTTTGGGGACAACGTTCTAAGCAACTATAGTGTTATTTTATCTTCCACTTGTAAACCACTGTCCTTTGACAGTGCAGCCTTTTGGGGAAAGTGATGAGTCTGCAGCTGATGTGGTCATTATGATCCACTGGCGAGATGACATTTTAATTATCTAATTATATCCTCCAATAGTCATGGAGGTATTCGACATTCTACCAATGAGCTGTTGGTATGAGGGGGGCCAGAATCCACGTTCTTTTTTCTTCTGATTCAGATCTCTTCGGAGGTATAGTATTTTTTTTAATTTTTATTGGAGTATAGTTGATTTACAATGTTGTGTTAGTTTCAGGTGTACAGCAAAGTGAGTCGGTTATACATACGCATATATCCATTCTTTTTTAAGATTCTTTTCCCATATAGGTTATTACAGAATATGGAATAGAGTTCCCTCTGCTATATAGTAGGTCCTTATTAGTTATCTATTTTATAAATAGTAGTGTGCGTATGTTAATCCCAAAGGGAAAGAGGAAAGAGAACATAGAAAATTTAGAAGAAAATAAAAGTCTACAAGAAGAATGATGCCTTTAAAATAGAAACTGTAGTCAGATATAGTAATAGTCAATGCAGAGGAAATAAGGACATGCAAAATATAACACATACAGATAAGCATTTAAAAGCTGAATAAAATTGAGAGAGAGCAAAAGACAACGTGATAGAAGAAAGTGCAGGTTCTTTTCAAAAGAAGATATTGTGAACTTATGATCTGGGGTTTGTAAAAATTGCTTTTTATTTTGTGACATGAAACATAGTGTAAGACTTGAACTAGAGGATCTTTCATATTTCTTCCAAGTCTGAGTCCCTGTGAAATCCAAAATGGCTATGTGGTGATATAACACATCATTTTGAACGATAATAAAGTGTTCCACCAACACTTCATTCTTGATTCTGTAGCTAAGTAGAAACATGTATGCTAATAGACTCATCAACTTGTGCACACATGCACACGTAACACACATACATGCTCATGTTCATACTTGTGCACACGTTTTCCTGAAATATCCAGCAGATAGAGATTAAGGACATTTGGGGAGCGTAAAATGGGAATACATCACTTAGTTACTGCACGCTGCCCTGGCATATGAACAGGATAGAATAAAACCTTATACTGGGGAAAACATTGATACACTGACAATTGTACTTGGAGAAAAATTTTACAGATGTAAGAGACAATCATTGTTATGTGGTGTTTGGAGAAGGGAGGCATGGTTTCAATTAGTTTGATCCCAGAGTCAAATATTTAGAGCATGAAGTCACCATTGACCAATGAAATATTAACACTCCTCTGCTGCTCTGGTCTTGTCTCCAGAGCCCTTTGCCCTGGGTGGGAACTGAGAGGTCCTTCACTCAACAAGCAGAGCCGGAAATCAGGGTCAGTGAACAGAGCTCAAGGTCAGAGGTGGGACAAGGAGACACTGCATGGTTTTCAAGTATGTTTATGGAAATGGTCAGCTCTATAGTGTATCTCTATGTTAAAATTAGGCAAGATGCTCGCTCGATAGAAGCATTGCCTTAGTTAATGTGTTAGGATTTTTAATGTACTGAACACAAGCACTGAATTTCCTGGAGTTCTGCACGTGAGTCTGAGCCTGGATGTATACAGCAAATGGGAAACCCAAGCCTTTTGAGCCCAAGCCTCATTTTCCTGGCCTAGACTTTAGATGTCCTCAGCAAAAAAATCAATGGGAAAGCCTTTTAAATATACAAATATTGGTTCCCAATCCAGAAACATGGAAGCATAATCCACTGGAAACTGCCTGCAGGCCAGGCTGGAACAGTTCACCTGACTTTGGCTTTAAAGGTTCTCTACAGGTGAGAGCTTCTTAGCTGAAGATCACCTCTCTGTCTGATCTTTACTACCCTTCTCTCTTCTTCATCCAAGAATCTTTTTAAAGAAGGCAAGTGTGGAGAGTCATAATTTAGATGAATGTGAAGGTGGCTTTGACACATGTTGGCCATTGTTCTCCAGACGGAATTTGCTTTGATCCAGCTGCCCAAGGGGCCCTACTCTGCAGGTACATCCAAAGATGGGTGATTCCTATAAGGGAGGTTGGGGGTCTGTACTTTTCTCATAGAATCCCCCAAATTATAGCTTTTTAATAGGGAATAATGTTTTTCTCCCTTGATTATGGTACTCTGCTTGTTTGTGATGCTTGAACACATTTTACTATCTGCAAATTTTCTTGTGTTTTTTCCTACAACCATCTCCTACATGAAGGCATGGATTTCATACATCAGAAAAGTCATTATTACTAGTTAAATTTAAAGTATTTTCCAAATTTTGCTTGATGATGACACATACATATGAAGTTATGATGCATATCTATTACATTATGGCAGGTAGTGTGGAAATTAAAAGCATAAACTTTGGTCCCACACATCCTGGGTTCAAATCCTGGCACTGCCACTTGCTAATCTGTGACCTTGGACTTAAACTCTTGGTACCTCAGTTTTCTCATCTATAAAAACCACTTCAGGGCTTCCCTGTTGGCGCAGTGGTTGAGAGTCCGCCTGCCGATGCAGGGGACACGGGCTCGTGGCCTGGTCCGGGAAGATCCCACATGCCGCGGAGCGGCTGGTCCCGTGAGCCATGGCCGCTGAGCCTGCGTGTCCGGAGCCTGTGCTCCGCAACGGGAGAGGCCACAACAGTGAGAGGCCCGTGTACTGCAAAAAAAAAAAAAAAAAAAAAACCACTTCATAGGGCTGTTGTGAGAGTTAAGTCTGCTAATATCTGTACAGTGCTTAAAACAGAGTCTGGGCGGTAATAAGGATCTAATAATATTAATAATAAGCTAATATGAGTTAGCTTTTATTATTATGATTTTTGTATAAGTGTAGATGAAGTGTGGCTTAAAAAGAAGCTACTTCCTACTCTGCATCCTTCTCCTTTTCCTTAAAACAGAGCAACAAATAAAGAAAACTCCTCCATCTATAAGTTGGAATCTTTGTCCATTTTAATTTTTAATTGGATTATTTGAGGGTTTTTTCTGTTGAGTTGTATTAGTACCTATAGTGGATATTAACCCCTTATTAGATATGTGGTTTGCAAATATTTTCTCCCATTCTGTAGGTCACTTTTCATTTTGCTGATGCTTTCTTTTGGTGCAGAGAGCTTTTTAGTTTGATGTAGTCCCATTTTTAAAATTTTTTTATTTTTGCTTTTACTGCTTGTGTTTTTGGTGTCATTGCCAAGAGCAATGGCAAAGAGTTTTCCCTTATATTTTCTTCTAGGATTTTTATGGTTTCAGGTCTTACATTTAATTCTTTAATCCATCTTGAGTTAATTTTCATGAGTAGTGTAAGACAGAGGTCCAATTTCATTCTTTTGCATGTGAATTTTCAGTTTTCCTCATACCATTTATTGAAGAGACTATCCTTTTCCCATTGAGCATTCTTGGCTCCCTTGTCAAATATTAGTTGCCCATGTATGCAAGAGTTTTTTCTGGACTCTTAATTCTGTCCCATTGGTCTGTGTGTCTGTTTTTATGCCAGTATCATATTGTTTTGATTACTATAGCTTTGTAATATAGTTTGAAATCAGTAAGTGTGATGCCTCTGGCTTTGTTCCTTCTCAAGATTGCTTTGAAGTTGCAAAGTCTCTAACACCTGGGAATTTGGATTCCAACGCTTCTAGTAGCAGTTTGCCCTCAGTGGGAAGTGCAGAGCCCCTGACCCTTCCTACCCACAGAAACAGGGATATCAAGGAGACTCCGTCTCTAGTTCCCACCTGCTGGTCTCAGTATGGCCATTTTCTCCCCACACTTCCTCAGAGGTGGGACAGGAGGTTAAGTGCTCACTTCCAACCCAGGGACAGATAAGAGAAGACAGAACTCTTTGGAGATGTCGCTAGCACTCACCCCACCCTACACCTGTGCACCCCTCCCTCACCCTCACCTCCAGGGCACATGGGTCACCCTCACTCAGGGGCATGCTCCACCTCTCTCCAGAGTGTTATCTACAGGGACTTTGGGGAAATTTGCTCGGGGGAGGTAGGTTGAAAATTTTTATTGAGTTAATGAGATGTTTTGGCACTATGCAATCCCCTGAGATAATATTTATTTTTTGAATAAATAAATATACTTCTATAGTACATCCCAGCCTCATCTTAGAAGCTCTCAGGAGTCTTCTTCCAAATTTTAGTGAATATATCTTTACTTTTCTTGTTTTACTGGGGAGACATACAGAATATAATTTTAGTAATACAAATTATGCATATTCTTATATAAATATTGAGCTATACATATTCCATAAGATTATATTTTTGTACCTACCTGTAATAAAGGAGTATCTTAGAACATAGACCTAACACAAGTAGAGAGGAAAACAAGACTGAGTCATGCCGGTCACATAATTTGCCCATTGGGAAGCAGCAAAGGCACAGACTAGGGAGACAGTCCTGGGGTGAAGGACTCTTTGTTTTTCCTATGGCCCGACGTGAACATGAAGCACATACTTCCTCCTAATACATTTATACCCAACTCTTCACTCTGTGAAGAAAATGGGCATTTTATAGAATAAAAACTTTCCCTGCTTTGTGTAAGGGATAAGACTAGATTCAAAGAGCTACTGCAAACTGCATAGATCAACACAGGGCAAATAATATGCACCTTACAAGCATTAACTGCTATTATTATTATTATTATCCTGATTATTTTAAGGGATAGCCACCCTCTTCTCCTGAGCAATAAGCCTCAGTTTCTTGGCCTAGACTTAATGGGAAAAAGCCTGAATTATCCAAAGGGGAAATACAAGGATATTACAAACCATTTCTGCTAACTTACAGTTTTCAATGTAATAGTTCTAATTGTTTGCTGGCTTCTCTTGGGTTCTTGAAACATAACAGAGACAGAGCTACCCCCTAAGACTGATAAGTTCTATATTTGGAAGGAAACTGTGACTCAGCCCTGCCTCTCAGTTAGGTTTCTTAAAGTGACATAGATGTATAGACAAGCCACATTTTTCTACTTATTACCCTGAGAAATATTCTCATTTAGCTCAGGGCATCCATAGACGTAAGGAAGTATTTTGGTAATAGTTACCCCATGATTCCCTGTTCTTAAGACAGATAGACTCAGGCTCTTGACGCACAAATAGATTTTGGAGCGTAATATAGGAACCGATAGAGCCATTTCTTTACAGTGGAATCAGGCAAATGATGACTTCAAGGGAAATAACATTTGAAGAAGTCATCTCTCTCACATCAAAGCCAAATTAGAGACATACATTAGAAACCAAAGGCCAGATAAAACTGCTGGTTTCATAGAGAGGAAAGGTTTAGAGGTTTATTGAAGAATACAAGTATAGTATTTCTTTCCAAAACAAAATCATTATCACAGAGGTTTGCTTTTGCAAGTAGCTACAGCTGTATACAATATGTAAGTATAAGTCTCAGGTTCAAAAACCACATTAGAATAGAGTCAGAGCCTGACTTACATCCCAAAGTCTGGGTGATGTCAGGGTTACGTCAAATCTCCCAGCCACAAGACACCCCATGTGATGCCAAGGGCCTTCTCTCATCTGGTTCTTTGTATTGGGTTGTTTGATTACCAGTCACTTTGAATCTCTCCAAGCAGAATTTCTGAAAGCAGAGACTAGGGCTCGAGACTCCAATTTGGTTTTGTATTCTTATCCCTTGCAGTAAGCTCTAAATCTAGAGGTGGGCCACCATACTCTCTAAGCCTTTAGCTTTGATGGAATTGCTCTTCTAATAAGAAAGAACCTGGAGGGTGAGAAATCTGAATGAAAAGTAACGGTGGTCTTCATCATTGTGCCTTGGTGGGAATTAAGAGGGAGACAAGGTCATTACAAAGAAAATCCAAGGAATGACTCCATGAGTTCCCTGTCCAGGGACTTGTGGGTTTGAAACAAAGGGAAACCTTCCATTATGTCTAAGCAAATTCCATCTTTGAAATGGACTTAAGGGCTTTTGTCTGGCTGTGGTAATGAAGAGAGAAAAACATTTTGCTGTGGAATTTTGTGTGAATAGATAGTGCAACTGATGGATACTTCAAATTTGAACAAAGAAACAACTACATATTGATTATATAAATATTCAATATTCTCTGGATTTATCATGTGCCTTTCTGCAGAAGTGATGTATGGACAAGTGGCAGGAAACACTGTCTGCTCTGACAGATCTTTTAATTGGTGGAAAGTTGCTGCATAAGAAATTGAGATATTGGAGCCTTTATATCCCCACAGTGAAAAATCTTTAATGTGTATCTACCTATTATGCTTTGCAGGGTGTCAGCCCTACTGCCACCTCACACCTGCTTTATAACCTTGGGAAAGTAATAATTTTCCTCCCTGTTCTTCATCTCTTCCGCTAGTTACATAACTAGAAAAAGTTATAAAATTTTGACTATATTTTCAGCCTCTTTGAGAGTCATTGATATGCCCAATCCATACTAGTTGACCTCTCTGGACCTCAGGCTGCTCCATCTTTCTGGCACCAGTGCAGTATCATTAGATTGTCTTCTTAAGTCAGTGAGGAAACTCTGGTAAGCATCACAGTTACTTGTAGACGGAGGAAATCAGAGCATCCTCATTGGTATCAATTTATGGACTCATTTTGGAAGGAGATTGAGCTTCAAATCGTACCAAAAAGAGCACACAAAACAAAAGGAGCCCTCGTTCTCCCCAAGGCTGTTGTCCATTTGCAAGTATATAAATCAATAGTGCATTTCAGCATGCCTGGCTTCTTTTATGAATGCCTTGATTTCTCCAGGCCAAAACAACTTGGAGTCCAGAGTGAAATAAAACAAGCCTGGACAATATGTATCAGCATCAGTTCATAGGGACCTAATCAGTGCAATCATTAAACAATACGCTCTCAGTAAGTCACTTACATTGGGTAATGTATGCAAATGTGTAATTCCTTACTATGGACCCAGCCTGCTGATGTATGTCATTCTCCAGTTAGGTCCAGAAGACAAGAGAAACCGGCTCAGAGCTGTCTGCCTTTGCCGTGTCATCTCAAAAACAACAACAAGAATTCCACAGAGATCGAATAGTGTATTGCTGCCAGTATCTGGATCTTCTTACTGCTAAATGTTCTCTTTCTCCTTTGCTTGTGGCATAGTTTTAAAATCACGTAGTGCAGCTTATGTTTAGGAGAAATCAGATTATATCTCTATATCCTGAGTCAAGGCTCCAAAAGCCCATCAGTTAGCATTGCCACAGGCTATGTATGTGACTTTAGTCTGGGGCTGTGTTCCCTGGAGCTTTCATCTAACAAAGGGCGTTATGGGTGCTTTCCAAATGTTCAGTTGTTTTAAATCATTGTTATTAAATTTAGGCAGGCTGTATAAGGAAGAGAAGTCTAGGATTTTAGATGGTACCTTTGAAATCTTCTAGTCCAGGAATGGCAAAGAGGTTTAGTTAACCCTTAGCAATTAATTGTGGCTACCTAGAGCATGATGTTGAAAATGTCCCAAGGTCAAGAATGGGCTCAACAGGAAATAATAACAGGATCAATATTGATGTCTGTTGTGGGACAAGATTGGGGAGTGTCTTTGGGGTAGAAAGACATGCTAGGTATTTTCTGCCAAATCGAACACTTTCTTCTTATGGGTGAGGAAACTGAGCTCCAAAAACATTAAATGATATTCTCAAGATGACATAATTAGTTAGCAAAAATGCCAAAGTCAGAATCAATACATCCTGACACTCCCTTTCTACTTTCCCAAAGTCTGAAATCTGCATGTTGAATTTAAGTCTCTCAAGCCCTTTGAGTTCTTTATTAAAAAAATCCAAAAATTAAAATCCCTTTGGTTGTCAATATACTAAATATAGATAAGAAAATATTAATGCAAATGTAAAATGTTATGTACTTGAATTGGGCAAACTATGGGGGGAAAAGTTTTAAGAAAAGGTAAAAATGTTAGTGAACATTTTTGAAGGAATAAGAGCAAGGAGTTAAATTCTAATTTCTTGCAGCAGTTATCTTTTTTCACCTTGGGGAAGGACAGTAAGAACTTTTTTGCTGCCATTGCGTCTACTTTTTATTGCGCCAATGAACAAGTACATCTTTCCAAACTGCCACTATTCATCACATTTAAATAAGAATAGGTGAGTTTGGAAAGACATGAAGATTCATTAGTTCCAGCTCTAAATATTGCAGGTAAAATTATTTCCATCCACTGCAGCCTAAAACAGATTGAGTAAGGAGTCACAAAATACCCTTGAAAATTATATTTCCAGAGAACATGGCCACCGTTGGGCAAATACAAAGTCAACAAGGTGCAAGTCGTCTGTTCATCATCCCAACCTACTATGCATCCTGTACATAAAGAATGACAATTGATCATATGGAAGGAGTCCTTTCTATGTAAGGAGAATATTTTAAAAGATGGGGGAGGCGGAGTTTGATGTTAAGGATATATATATATTTTTTAACATCTTTATTGGAGTATAATTTCTTTACAATGGTATGTTAGTTGCTGCCGTATAACAAAGTGAATCAGCTATACATAGACATATATCCACATAGCTCCTTCCTCTTACGTCTCCCTCCCACCCTCCCTATCCCAGCCCTCTAGGTGGTCACAAAGCACCGAGCTGATCTACCTGTGCTATGAGGCTGCTTCCCATTAGCTATCTATTTTACATTTGATAGTGTATATATGTCCATGCTGCTCTCTTACTTTGTCCCACCTTACCCTTCCCCCTCCCCATGTCCTCAAGTCCATTCTCCACGTCTGCATCTTTATTCCTGTCCTGCCCCTAGGTTCTTCAGAACCACTTTTTTTTTTTTGATTCCATATATATGTATGGTATTTATTTTTCTCTTTGGTATTTATTTTTCTCTTTCTGACTTACTTCACTCTATATGACAGTCTCTAGGTCCAACCATCTCACTACAAATAACTCAATTTCGTTTCTTTTTATAGTAATATTCCATTGTATATATATGCCATATCTTCTTTATTCATTCATCTGTCGATGGACACTTAGGTTGCTTCCATGTCCTGGCTATTGTAAATAGAGCTGCAATGAACATTGTGGAACATGATTCTTTTTGAATTATGGTTTTCTCAGGGTATATGCAGAGTACTGGGAATGCTGGGTCGTATGGTAGTTCTATTTGTAGTTTTTTAAGGAACCTCCATACTGTTCTCCATAGTGGCTGTATCAATTTACATACCCACCAACAGTGCAAGAGGGTTCCCTTTTCTCCACACCTACTCCAGCATTTACTGTTTTTAGATCTTTTGATGATGGCCATTCTGAATGGTGTCAGGTGATACCTCATTGTAGTTTTGATTTGCATTTCTCTAATGATGAGTGATGTTGAGCATCCTTTCATGTGTTTCTTGGCAATCTGTATATCTTCTTTGGAGAAATGCCTCTTGAAGTCTTCTGCCCATTTGGGTTGTTTGCTTCTTTGATATTGACCTGCACAAGCTGCTTGTAAATTTTGGAGGTTGATCCTTTGTCAGTTGCTTCATTTGCAAATATTTTTCTCCCATTCTGAGGGTTTTCTTTTCATCTTGTTTATGGTTTCCTTTGCTGTGCAAAAGCTTTTAAGTTTCATTAGGTCCAATTTGTTTATTTTTGTTTTTATTTCCATTTCTCCAGGAGGTGGGTCAAAAAGGATCTTGCTGTGATTTATGTCATAAAGTGTTCTGCCTATGTTTTCCTCTAAGAGTTTGATAGTGTCTGGTCTTATATTTAGGTATTGAATCCATTTTTTTTTTTTTTTTTTTGCGGTATGTGGGCCTCTAGTACGCAGGCCTCTCACTGCTGTGGCCTCTCCTGTTGCGAAGCACAGGCTCCAGACGCGCAGGCTCAGTGGCCGTGGCTCAGGGGCCCAGCCGCTCCACGGCATGTGGGATCTTCCCAGACCAGGGCACGAACCCATGTCCCCTGCATCGGCAGGCAGACTCTCAACAACTGCGCCACCAGGGAAGCCCTTGAATCCCTTTTGAGTTTATTTTTTGTGTATGGTGTTAGGGAGTGTTCTATTTTCATTCTTTTACATGTAGCTGTCCAGTTTTCCCAGCACCACTTATTGAAGGGGCTGTCTTTTCTCCATTGTATATTCTTGCCTCCTTTATCAAAAATAAGGTTATGATATGTGCATGCGTTTATCTCTGGGCTTTCTATCCTGTTCCATTGATCTATATTTCTGTTTTTGTGCCAGTACCATGCTGTCTTGATTACTGTAGCTTTGTAGTATAGTCTGAAGTCAGGGAGCCTGATTCCCCCAGCTCCATTTTTCGTTCTCAAGATTGCTTTGGCTATTCTGCATCTTTGTGTTTCCATACAAATTGGAAATTTTTTGCTCTAGTTTTGTGAAAAATGCCAGTGGCAGTTTGATAGGGATTGCATTGAATCTGTAGATTGCTTTGGGTAGTGGAGTCATTTTCACAATGTTGATTCTTCCAATCCAAGAACATAGTATATCTCTCCATCTGTTTGTATCATCTTTAATTTCTTTCATCAGTGTCTTATAATTTTCTGCATACAGGTCTTTTGTCTCCTCAGGTAGGTTTATTCCTAGGTATTTTATGCTTTTTGGTGCAGTGGTAAAGAAGAGTGTTTCCTTAATTTCTCTTTCACATTTTTCATAATTAGTGTATAGGGATGCAAGAGATTTCTGTGCATTACTTTTTTATCCTGCTACTTTACCAAATTCATTGATTAACTTTAGTAGTTTTCTGGTAGCATCTTTAGGATTCTCTATGTAGAGTATCATGTCATCTGCAAACAGTGATAGTTTTAATTCTTCTTTTCCAAATTGCTTTCCTTTTATTTCTTTTTCTTCTCTGATTTCTGTGGCTAAAACTTCCAAAACTATGTTGAATAAGAGTGGTGAGAGTGGGCAACCTTGTCTTGTTCCTGATTTTAGAGGAAATGGTTTCATTTTCACCATTGAGAACGATGTTGCCTATGGGTTTGTCATATATGGCCTTTATTATGTTGAGGTAAGCTCCCTCTATGTCTACTTTCTGGAAGGTATTTACCATAATTTGGTGTTGAATTTTGTTGAAAGCTTTTTCTGCATCTATTGAGATTATCATATGGTTTTTCTCCTTCACTTTGTTAATATGGTTTATCACATTGATTGATTTGCGTATATTGAAGAATCCTTGCATTCCTGGAATAAACCCCATTTGATCATGCTATATGATTGATTCTTTTAATGTGGTGTTGGATTCTGTTTGCTAGTATTTTGTTGAGGATTTTTGCATCTATGTTCATCAGTGATATTGGCCTGTAGTTTTCTTTCTTTGTGACATCTTTGTCTGGTTTTGTTATCAGGGTGACGGTGGCCTTGTAGAATGCATTTGGGAGTGTTCCTCCCTCTGCTGTATTTTGGAAGGGTTTGAGAAGGATGGGTGTTAGTTCTTCCCTAAATGTTTGATAGAATTCGCCTGTGAAGTCATCTGGTCCTGGGCTTTTGTTTGTTGGAAGATTTTTAATCACAGTTTCAATTTCAGTGCTGGTGATTTGTCTGTTTATATTTTGTATTTCTTCCTGGTTCAGTCTCAGCAGGTTGTGCTTTTCTAAGAATTTGTCCATTTCTTCCAGGTTGTCCATTTTATTGGCATAGAGCTGCTTGTAGTAATCTCTCATGATCCTTTGTATTTCTGCAGTGTCAGTTGCTACTTCTCCTTTTTAATTTCTAATTCTGTTGATTTGAGTCTTCTCTCTTTTTTTCTTGATGAGTCTGGCTAATGGTTTATCAATTTTATCTTCTCAAAGAACCAGCTTTTAGCTATATTGATCTTTGTTATCATTTCCTGCATTTCTTTTTCATTAATTTCTGATCTGATCTTTATGATTTCTTTCCTTCTGTTAACTCTGGGGTTTTTTTTGTTCTTCTTTCTCTAATTGCTTTAGGTGTAAGGTTAGGTTGTTTATTTGAGATGTTTCTTGTTTCTTGAGGGAGGATTGTATTGCTATAAACTTCCCTCTTAGAACTGCTTCTGCTGCATCCCATAGGTTTTGGGTCATCGTGTTGTCATTGTCATAGGTTTCAAGGTATTTTTTTATTTCCTCTTGGATATATTCAGTGATCTCTTGGTTTTTAAGTAGTGTATTGTTTAACCTCCATGTGTTTGTATTTTTTACAGATGTTTTCCTGTAATTGATATCTAGTCTCATAGCGTTGTGGTCGGAAAAGATACTTGATACAATTTCAATTTTCTTAAATTTACCAAGGCTTGATTTGTGACCCAAGATATGATCTATACTGGAGAATGTTCCATGAGCACTTGAGAAGAAAGTGTATTCTGTTGTTTTGGGATGGTATGTCCTATAATATCAATTAAACGTCTTGTTTAATGTATCGTTTAAAGCTTGTGTTTCCTTATTTATTTTCATATTTGATGATTGGTCCATTAGGGAAAGTGGAGTGTTAAAGTCCCCTACTATGATGTGTTACTGTCCATTTCCCCTTTAAAGGCTTTTATCATCTGCCTTATGTATTGAGGTGTTCCTATGTTGGGTGCATAAATATTTACAATTGTTATATCTTCTTCTTGGATTCATCCTTTAATCATTATGTAGTGTCCTTCTTTGTCTCTTGTAATAATCTTGATTTAAAGTCTATTTTGTCTGATAAGAGAATTGCTACTCCAGCTTTCTGTTGATTTCCATTTGCACGGAATATCTTTTTCCATCCCCTCACTTTCAGTCTGTATGTGTCCCTAGGTCTGAAGTAGGTCTCTGGTAGACAGCATATACACAGGTCTTGCTTTTGTATCCATTCAGCCAGCCTATGTCTTTTGGTGGGAACATTTAATCCATGTGCATTTAAGGTAATTATCAATATGTATGTTCCTATTACCATTTTCTTAATTGTTTTGGGTTTGTTATCATCGGTCTTTTCCTTCTCTTGTATTTCCTGCCTAGAGAAGTTCCTTCAGCATTTGTTGTAAAGCTGGTTTGGTGGTGCTGAGTTCTCTTAGCTTTTGCTTGTCTGTAAAGGTTTTGATTTCTCTGTTAAATCTGAATGAGATCCTTGCAGGGTAGAGTAGTCTTGGTTGTAGGTTTTTCCCTTTCATCACTTTAAATATGTCCTGCTACTCCCTTCTGGCTTGCAGAGTTTCTGCTGAAAGATCAGCTGTTAACCTTATGGGGACTCCTTTGTATGTTATTTGCTGTTTCTTGCTTGCTGCTTTTAATATGTTTTCTTTGTATTTAATTTTTGATAGTTTGATTAATATGTGTCTTGGTGTGTTTCTCCTTGGATTTATCCTCTATGGGACTCTCTGTACTTCCTGGACTTGATTGACTATTTCCTCTCCCATATTAGGGAAGTTTTCAACTGTAATCTCTTCAAATATTTTCTGTCTCTTTTTTTTTCTCTTCTTCTGGGACCCCTATAATTCGAATGTTGGGGTGTTTAATGTTGTCCCAGAGGGCTCTAAGAGTGTCCTCAACTCTTTTCATTCTTTTATCTTTATTCTGGTCTGCAGTCCTTATTTCCACTATTTTATCTTCCAGGTCACTTATCCATTCTTCTGCCTCAGTTATTCTGCTATTGATTCCTTCTAGAGAATTTTTAATTTCATTTATTGTGTTGTTCATCATTGTTTGTTTGCTCTTTAGTTCTGCTAGGTCTTGTTAAACGTTTCTTGTATTTTATCCATTCTATTTCCAAGATTTTGGATCATCTTTACTACCATTACTCTGAATTCTTTTTCAGGTAGACTGCCTATTTCCTCTTCATTTGTTAGGTCTGGTGGGTTTTTACCTTGCTCCTTCATCTGCTGTGTGTTTCTCTGTCTTCTCATTTTGCTTCGCTTACTGTGTTTGGGGTCTCCTTTTCACAGGCTGCCGGGTCATAGTTCCCATTGTTTTTGGTGTCTGCCCCCAGTGGCTAAGGTTGGTTCAGTGGGTTGTGTAGGCTTCCTGGTGGAGGGAATTAGTGCCTGTGTTCTGGTAGATGAGGCTGGATCTTATGTTTCTGGTGGGCAGGACCACATCCAGTGTGTGTTTTGTGGTGAATGTGACCTTATTATGATTTTAGGCAGCCTCTCTGCTAATGGGTGGGGTTATGTTCCTATCTTGCTGGTTGTTTGGCATAGGGTGTCCAGCACTGTAGCTTGCTGGTTGTTGAGTGGAGCTGGGTCTTAGCATTGAGATGGAGGTCTCTGGGAGAGTTTTTGCCATTTGATATTACATGGAGCTGGGAGGTGTCTGTTGGACGAATGTCCTGAACTCGGCTCTCCCACCTCAGAGGCAGAGGCCTGACACCGAGCCGGAGCACCAAGACCCTGTCAGCCACACGGCTCAGAAGAAAAGGGAGAAAAAAAGAAAGAAAGAAAATAAAAAGAAATAAAGTTATTAAAAGAAAAAAATTTTTTAATTATTGAAAAATTTAAAAAGTAATTAAAAAAAGAAAAAGGGCTTCCCTGGTGGTGCAGTGGTTGAGAGTCTGCCTGCCAATGCAGGAGACACGGGTTCGTGCCTCAGTCTGGGAAGATCCCACATGCCGTGGAGCGGCTGGGCCCGTGAGCCATGGCCGCTGAGCCTGCGCGTCCGGAGCCTGTGCTCCACAAGGGGAGAGGCCACAACAGTGAGAGGCCCACGTACCGCAAAAAAAAAAAAAGAAAGAAAGAAAGAAGAGAGCAATCAAACCAAAAAACAAATTCACCAATGATAACAAGTGCTAAAAACTATATTAAAACAAAAATTGGACAGACAGAACCCTAGGGTAAATGGTAAAAGCAAAGCTATAGAGACAAAATCACACAAAGAAGCACACACATATACACTCACAAAAAGGGAAAAAGGAAAAAAATATATATATATATTTTAAAAAAATGGAAGACAGCACCCAAATCAATAAACCAATCTACCAATGATAATAAACCCTAAATACTTAACTAAGATAAACATAAAACCAGAAACCAGTCAGTCTCATATACCCAACCCCACATCTCTTCGTTGTCTATTCAGGTATTCCACAGATGCAGGGTGCATCTGGTTGACTGTGGAGATTTAATCCTCTGCTCCTAAGGCTGCTGGGAGAGATTTCCCTTTCTCTTCTGTGTTTGCACAGCTCCTGGGGTTCAGCTTTGGATTTGGACCCACCTCTGCTTGTAGGACACCTGAGGGCGTCTGTTCTTCACTCAGACAGGACAGGGTTAAAGGAGCAGCTGCGTCGGGGGCTCTGGCGCACTCAGGCCAGGGGGAGGGAGGGGTACGGATGCGGGGCAAGCCTGCGGCAGCAGAGACCAGCATGACGTTGCACCAGACTGGGGCGCGCCGTGCGTTCTCCCGGGGAAGTTGTCCCTGGATCACGGGACCCTGGCAGTGGCGGGCTGCACAGGCTCCCAGGCAGGGAGGTTGGATAGAGACCTGTGCTTGTACACAGGCTTCTTGGTGGTGGCACAGCAGCCTTAGCATCTCATGCCCGTCTCTGGGGTCCACGCTGATAGCCGCGGCTCGCGCCCGTCTCTGGAGCTCCTTTAGGTGGCGCCCTGAATCCCCTCTCCTCACGCGAAACAATGGCCTCTTGCCTCTTCGGCAGCTACAGAGTTTTTCCCCGGACTCCCTCCCGGCTAACTGTGACGCACTCGCCCCCTTCAGGCTGTGTTCACGCAGCCAACCCCAGTCCTCTCCCTGCGCTCCGACCGAAGCCCGAGCCTCGGCTCGCAGCCCCGCCCGCCCCGGCGGGCGAGCACACAAGCCTCTCGGGCTGGTGAGTGCCGGTCGGCGCCGACCCTCTGTGCGGGAATCTCTCCGCTCTGCCCTCCGCACCCCTGTGGCTGCGCTCTCCCCCGCGGCTCCGAAGATCATAAGTAAGTAAGTATCGATATTTAAGCTAAGAACTTCCATTAGGTGCAGCCCAGTATATCTCCAAGTCATCTGACCCATTCTGTTCTGTACCAATTGCTATCTTTAAGGGAAAAGATACATTGACATGGTCCACAAAGTTCATCGAAGATATCTGCACGTACAAGGTGAATGGTGGGTCATTGTAACCCCTTACAGGATTGATAAAGGGACGTTATCGTCTAAGGAGTCACGTAACTGGGGCCAGAAGGAAAAGAATTGGTCTTTATGGTTGGGCAGGTACTTCTGCCATTGGGGAAGTCTGGTTAGTGCATAATGCAAATGCTCAACGCACACTAGAGGGGAGGGAGGAGGCTCAAATAGGAGGAGGAAAAGAAAATTTATGTTTAAATTTTTCTTGTCTTGCCTTAAAATGTGAATTTTTATTTCATCAACATTAACCTCCAGAAGACAATAACTGAGGCAGTATTTACTCTTGGGGAAAAGTTGGCATGAGGAGCCATGAGTTCTAATAGTTCTAACGCCTATCTGTCCAACACTCTGGTTGGTGACTTACATTTATTACCATACTAATGGTCACAGCTCTCCAAAGGGGTAGATTAAGTGGACTGAGGTAGTTCAGTGCCCTGGAAGCATGAAACGAGTCCCTTGACTCGTTTCCACTAGGCCAAACTGAAGGCTATTTTGTGCCATATTTGGTGATCATTCCATATCCTTCAGCATCCTAAGTTCTTCAAAGGTTTCTTTCAAAGCAGCCAAACCTCTACCACGGCAGCCATCTGGTCTACCTCCCCCATCACGTGCCCAGCCCCTGAATGAAAATATCTAACTCTTCCACACATAGGAAGGGCTAGTCCTACATACTTTCTTAGAGTCATGTTTTGAGCTCCTAAAGAATTCAGAGAGAATAAGACGTGACTGGGGAGGGATTACTGTATCTCACCTCTTACATTTACTTCACCTTGCCCTTCACTAGACTTTGTTGCTTGTATGACTGGGGGCAAGAACTGTATCATGCAGCCTGAATCCCCCATGGCACCTGCCTTGCACATAGTAGGTGCTCAATAGTTGTGAGTGGAGTGACCAACTGATTAAATGAATTAATGGGCAGATAATAGCTCACTGATAGGGTGTCCTCAGCTGCCAAACCTTTCCTCCCTTATCACTCATCTTCCAGCACCTGACCCACTTCCCTTCCCTTTCCTCCTGCTAACCTGACATGCCCTCCACTGTGTCACCCTCCATTGACTGACTTGCCACAGTGTAATGAGGGCCCAAAGAGAATGACTCAGCTCAGTATTAGGTCTGCTTCTCCCCTGACCTTGCTCCTTCATTATTTGCTCATTACCAGACTGAGTGACTCAGCACCTGGCTTAATGGAAGTGGTGTTTATAGTGTATATAATACTATACATGTGTTTGCCAGCCCAGTATATCTCCAAGTCATCTGACCCATTCTGTTCTGTACCAATTGCTATCTTTAAGGGAAAAGATACATTGACATGGTCCACAAAGTTCATCGAAGATATCTGCACGTACAAGGTGAATGGTGGGTCATTGTAACCCCTTACAGGATTGATAAAGGGACGTTATCGTCTAAGGAGTCACGTAACTGGGGCCAGAAGGAAAAGAATTGGTCTTTATGGTTGGGCAGGTACTTCTGCCATTGGGGAAGTCTGGTTAGTGCATAATGCAAATGCTCAACGCACACTAGAGGGGAGGGAGGAGGCTCAAATAGGAGGAGGAAAAGAAAATTTATGTTTAAATTTTTCTTGTCTTGCCTTAAAATGTGAATTTTTATTTCATCAACATTAACCTCCAGAAGACAATAACTGAGGCAGTATTTACTCTTGGGGAAAAGTTGGCATGAGGAGCCATGAGTTCTAATAGTTCTAACGCCTATCTGTCCAACACTCTGGTTGGTGACTTACATTTATTACCATACTAATGGTCACAGCTCTCCAAAGGGGTAGATTAAGTGGACTGAGGTAGTTCAGTGCCCTGGAAGCATGAAACGAGTCCCTTGACTCGTTTCCACTAGGCCAAACTGAAGGCTATTTTGTGCCATATTTGGTGATCATTCCATATCCTTCAGCATCCTAAGTTCTTCAAAGGTTTCTTTCAAAGCAGCCAAACCTCTACCACGGCAGCCATCTGGTCTACCTCCCCCATCACGTGCCCAGCCCCTGAATGAAAATATCTAACTCTTCCACACATAGGAAGGGCTAGTCCTACATACTTTCTTAGAGTCATGTTTTGAGCTCCTAAAGAATTCAGAGAGAATAAGACGTGACTGGGGAGGGATTACTGTATCTCACCTCTTACATTTACTTCACCTTGCCCTTCACTAGACTTTGTTGCTTGTATGACTGGGGGCAAGAACTGTATCATGCAGCCTGAATCCCCCATGGCACCTGCCTTGCACATAGTAGGTGCTCAATAGTTGTGAGTGGAGTGACCAACTGATTAAATGAATTAATGGGCAGATAATAGCTCACTGATAGGGTGTCCTCAGCTGCCAAACCTTTCCTCCCTTATCACTCATCTTCCAGCACCTGACCCACTTCCCTTCCCTTTCCTCCTGCTAACCTGACATGCCCTCCACTGTGTCACCCTCCATTGACTGACTTGCCACAGTGTAATGAGGGCCCAAAGAGAATGACTCAGCTCAGTATTAGGTCTGCTTCTCCCCTGACCTTGCTCCTTCATTATTTGCTCATTACCAGACTGAGTGACTCAGCACCTGGCTTAATGGAAGTGGTGTTTATAGTGTATATAATACTATACATGTGTTTGCATATATTATATATATATATATATATATATTTATATAAAATACATTTTAAAAAACTCTCCTCAGCCACTATCTCATTTTATTGACACAGCACCTTCTTGAGCCAGCAAGATGCACCTCATGAGTCTTATCTTATGGGAAATAAAGTTGACTTAACAAAGGTCACATAGCTAGTTAAGCTGGTTAGTGGCAGGTGCATGTCCCAATATTCCTTTTACTGGATCACCAATCTCTTCTTCAAATTGCTGGCTGACCTTGTTTCTGCCCTCAGGGCAAAGGCTTATCACCAATGATGCAGGTCTAATATAGTACAATGGATGTTGATAAACTTGACCATAGCTTCTAAAAGTGCACTCTGGTAGTTTTTTAGCTCAGAGACTTTGAAGTATTTGTGGAGGCACATTTTTGTTATGAACAAAAATTACCTGAAATACTGATATTTAGTATTTTAAAAAATCCCACCTCACTGAAATCTCACCAAAAATCCTCACAAATTCATTTGTGAGGATTTGGGGGGGATGGAGGTAGCATAAGATGTGAGTATTGTAGGAGCTTGGAGGGGTCTTCTGCCCCAGGAAAGGGTCCATTCCTGCAAACAGCCTGAGAACAATTGCACAGTCAGCATGGCTGGGGCCCCCAGGCCAGGTGAGTGGCTGAAGGCCTAGGTGATTTGTTTTGAGAGATGAAGCTTGTCAAGGAAGAAGTGGTGGGTTAAAGGATGCTTAGCAGGAGAAGGAGGACAAGTGAAGTAGAGACACGGGCTAAGGGATGTCTAATTGTTGGGTACATTAGGGGACCAATTTGCTACGTGCATCTGTAAGAACTACGTGGATCCCCAAAACATGCATTTAGGCATTATCTTTTATTTAGTTTATTTTTTAATTGTTTTAAAATTATTTTCTTCTGAATCCACTTTCCTGTGAGTCAGGAGGTTAAATTGACCAATTTACTACTTGTTAGCTATGTGACATAGGAAAAAGTTTTTAATTTCTCTGAGCCTCATATTTCTACTTTTGTGAATTAGAGAGACTTGGACCTGCCACACAGCACTGCTGTGAGGATGAAATGAGGTGATCTATGTAAGGCATCCAGGACAGTACTTGGCAAAGAGTAGTTGCTTAGTAATTTATTGTCTGGGTGGACTTTCAGGTGTTTCCATCACTTATACCAAATATACACATTCCTAATGACTGTCTTGATCCCCAAAGTCCAGATCTCTTGGAAACACTCTTGTAATCATTTCTTTTTTTTTTAATTTATTTTTAAAATATCTTTATTGGAGTATAATTGCTTTACAATGTTGTGTTAGTTTCTGCTGTATAACAAAGTGAATCAGCTATATGTGTACATATATCCCCATATCCCCTCCCTCTTGCGTCTCCCTCCACCCTCCCTATCCCACCCCTCTAGGGGGTCACAAAGCACCGAGTTTATCTCCCTGTGCTATGCAGCTGCTTCCCACTAGCTATCTATTTCACATTTGGTAGTGTATATATGTCCATGCCACTCTCTCACTTCGTCCCAGCTTACCCTTCCCCCTCCCCGTGTCCTCAGGTCCATTCTCTACGTCTGCGTCTTTATTCCTGTCCTGCCCCTATGTTCATCAGAACCATTTTTTTTATTCCATATATGTAATCATTTCTTCAGTCTGTTGACACTATTAGATAGATGATAGATAGATAGATAGACATAGAAATGAGAGCTAAATGAACAAATGAGTAGAGAGACATGGAGAGAGAAATATACATACATACACTGATGGAGAGAGAGAGAGAGAGATGGGAAGATAAAGAGATATAGAATTGAAGTATTTATTGCTCTTGACTCACCCACATCCCCATGAAATGTCACTATTTAATGGCTCTGAATCCAAAGCCTGAGTAATTGCAAATGATGTTTGGACTTAGGAACTTTCACTGCAGGTCCTGGTTATTTATACTTCTTTCTTGTTACTGAGTAATGAGCCATCACACAGGAAAATGGAGGTCATGAATAAAGAAAGAACAAATTTAAACCTACTCAGATACTAAAAATGGGCTCAAATAATAATTGAAGAGCAAAGAGAATATATTTTCTCCAATCTGATTATATATTTTCAACCTCCCTAACTCCATCATGACTTCAATAAATGCCTCCCCCCCTCAGCCCCACACCTCCTCTCCCCTGCCAGATGCACCCATGACCTCAGTTTTTAACTGTGTAGCTGGGAGGTAACTAAAATGATTGTTTATGTGGAACCCAGGAAACCTGCCTAGTGAGTAGGGGTAGAGTCTGTAAGGGGTAGGTTCTTGGAAGAAAGAGCATGGGAGGGCAGAATCCATGGAGACTAGATGTCCTGGAACAATCACACACTTCTCACACATCTTGACAGGGAAGAGTCTCAGGCGAAGTCATCATCACCGGCCACTACCAGTGTGCAGAGGACACGTATTGTAATTCATGGACCCATCAAGTCTTGCCGGTAACAGATGCTCAATAAATATTTTTGGAGTGAATGGAGTGAATGAATGTGTAGCTCTGCATCTAGCGCCTCCCTAAGGGTATTAGCAAGTAAGGATAGTTTGGAAACAACTAGTTTAGATTGTGTAATGGATGGTAATTCCGCTGTTTTTTGACAGGGGAAATTTCAGAGAAGGATTGTAAAAGTGCTCCCCCTAGAGGGACCAGTATAAAAAGCATGGCACAAGGTAGGTTCCAGCAGCCCTTCTCCAGGACCTCTGATAAAGCAGCTATTTGGGGATGGTAACAGTCATCATGGTCAGTGGGGGACCAGTAGTCAGCGTTAACTGACACTGTCAGTGGAGATGGCAGGGTCTTTGGCCAGTCCTGGTCTGAGGCTGCTGCAGGTCACGACTTTTGTGTGGGACCTAGGACAGAGTAAGAAACACCTTCCTCAGGGCTGTGAGGACCACACTGGCCGCCAGAAGGATGAACCGGATGGACTTGGTTCAAGCTGCCTGGGTTGCTGTCTCTGCTGTGCAGCAGAAGTTTGCACCTTCAGGTCAAATTTTAGCCAATCAACAGGGAAACTCCCCCCCCCCCCCCCCCC
>NW_006778358.1:196213-213963 GCF_000442215.2 Lipotes vexillifer | reverse complement strand
CCCCCGCCCAGACTCCTTCCAAGGGTGAGACCCGAGGTGGGATCCTCTCATTGCTAATTAGGATGAATAAAAAGAGACACTGGAAAATTTGAAGTGTGGAATTATGGTTATAACACTGGCTAACGGGAACCTGGAGGGTGGCATTCTGAGAGGCTAGTGGAGCTTTCTGTTCACAGCTCTTGGGTCTGCCCCATGGGGGATGCTGGGGCTCTTAAGCAGTCCCTTCTCACTCTAGAAGTCAGCTAAGAAATCCCAGAGGGCCCAGCCTGAGCCCAGAATAGGACAAATAAGAGTTCCCCAAAGGGAGCAAGGTCTGTATTATATCATAAAAAATGATCCATGAGAATTGGATAGCAAATCATTGATGTTGAGAGGGTTTTTTGGTCCTGAATTGAATGATACATGAAGAGATCATTATTTCCTCTTCATAAAAGCATTGATGTCCTAACTGCAAAGTGCCAGTCACTAAGATGGGTTAGGGGGACAGGACAAAAGGGATGCAGAGGACATTCCCAAGTAGTGTCCCATTAAGGTGGGCTTATATCAAAGAGGACTGTGCTCGACTCCTTGCTCAGAAAGCACATTCCGAGTCAATAACGTCCTTGTCCTTCTCTGTTACCTGACATTCCACTTGCCTTTGCGTCATTACTTGAGACCTTCTTTACAGAATGAATCCTGATGCCCACTAGGTAAATCCAGCAAAGCAGCGTGGTCAAATTTTAAACTTCTCAAAAATGAAGAATATATAAAAAGAGTAGGGGGAAAGAGGAGATTCTCATTTATTTAAAAAAAAAAAAAAAAAAGAGTAGGGAAGAGCAGAGTGTTGGGTATGCACACAGAATCAACCTTTTTATTGCTGGGTAGAAATAAATCAAAAGCAGACACTTCCCTTGACCCTAGATGAAGCAGTGCCTGGAGCTGGATAACGGTAGGTCACTGAGTCTGAAGTGCACATAAAATCCAGTTGTAAGTTGGCTGATCACAGTACATGACTGGATTCACTTATTGTTAATTAGAATGAATAAGAAGAGACACTGGGAGATGTGAAGCTTGAAATTATGGGTAGGGAAAGCCGCTTGATGGGAGGAAACCAATTTTTCCTAGTGTTTTGGAAAACCATTTCACATAGTGTCTGGTCCATTATTTATGCCCTGATATTTGCACGTAGTAAGAACCACAGATATTTTTGATAAAACTACACTCCAGGAAACCCAATTTGAAGGGGCTTTAAGGGTCCAAGCTGGGAAGAGTGAATGGGTTTTGCTCCCTTTTAAAGAAGGGATCTTCTGTTCCTGGCTTGTTTGGAAAGATATTTTTCCTTCTGCCTCAAGTGATAAAATGCACACCATTGAGAAAGGCGCTGGATACTGTACTGTCAGCTGAGGTTGATGTGATGGCCAGATAAGCCTCTTGATTATTGATCATTTTATTTGTTCCTCCTGGTGCTAACTTCTCTTTCTTAGGGTGAGCTCACTCTTCCTTTTATCTATTTAGAAAAGAAATGAACTGCTAGGCTCATACAAGCTAGGGGCGGCTGTAAGGAGGTGTATGGCCCGAAGAAACCAGCTAGACATAGTGCTGGCTAAAAATACAAAGGGATCTTTTGTGGGAATTCTTACTCTATAATGTTGGAATATCTCTTTCCCCTAACTTTCTGGCCAGAAGTGAGATGGCAGAGTTATTTTAATCTTAATTCTATTTAGGGGATTGGAGTGTTCCAAAGAGAAGGAGAGCTTTGCTGAACATTTTAAACAATTGATACCAGATGGATTTTTTGTATCATTTTTCAGATAGTTTTCTCTAAATGAGTTCTAAAGATAGAATGTACATAATCACTAAATATTGAAGGATGCTGAAATATTAAGCAACTAGGATGGCAAATCCTGCTGTATCCGGGTGTCACTTTGTGTAAATGGCTTCAATTCTTTATTTCTTGGTGCTTCTATGATGTATCTGAGACAGAAACCCTGGCAAATTAGGGACCACAGAATGAATTTGTAGGATGAATTGCCCACATCTCTGCTCAGTTGCATATTTTGAGAATATTTTGCAATCATAATAAATGACTTTTATTTCAAATTAGTTTTGAGGGTAATTGTAATAACAAGTGTATTTACGTGTGTGTGTTTGAGAGAGAGAGAGAGAGAGAGGAAACAGGGACAGAGAGAGACACATAGAAAAAGACAAGGAGAGAGAGAGAGAAATTCCAGTTCAGAAGCCAAGATTAAAACTGGGGTTGGGGCTTCCCTGGTGGCGCAGTGGTTGAAAGTCCTCCTGCCGATGCAGGGAACACGGGTTCGTGCCCCGGTCTGGGAAGATCCCACATGCCGCGGAGCCGCTGGGCCCGTGAGCCATGGCCGCTGAGCCTGCGCGTCCGGAGCCTATGCTCCGCAACGGGAGAGGCCACAGCAGTGAGAGGCCCGCGTACGGCAAAAAAAAAAAAAACAAAAAACCAAACTGGGGCTGGATTCCCACCCATGACCTACTGCACAGTGCTCCTGTCTCCTAAGACTTTTCATCAAATAATCACCATGCAAAGGTGAGAGTCAAGACAACTGGCTCAGCCCCAGCTCTGCTCAAATAGAATTAACATCCACTGTACACTTCTAACATGGTTGTAACTATGCGTTGAGCAAACACCAGCCATGAACTGATATTCCAAGGACTCCCCATCCTTGCTACACCTACTGCCAGAGTGAAAGTACATGGGTTTTCTTGCTCTGGGTCACTAGACACAGATATCTTGGCCATGATGGTTTGAACTAGAGATTGCCTCCTCAGCTAAAAGCCACATGGCATATATGGTAGCCCAGTAATTTATAAGGTGGCCAAGTGCTGGATAAGCGTGCTCCTTTTTGGATGAAGACCAGCTCACCCAGAAAGAGCCTTTCTCTGGAGGGACTGAAAGAGTGATACAAGAAGTAGAAGGAAGAACTACAGGCAAGGCAGCCATAGAGAGGAACCAAGAGTAAAGAGAGAAGCCGCTAGAAAAGTGGTTAGGTGGTGAAAAGGGCAAACTCACTAGAATAGGTGCTGTTGACAGAGAGGACAAGAAGGGACCAGAGCCCCTGAGGATCCAGAATGATGCTTCATCTCTTGTGACACCTCCTGTGGGAGAATGGGCGAGACTGCCTGACCCCTCCCACTTCCCCAAGTGTTCCTTGCTCGACCCCCCTCCCCTGAGGTTATCTCAAGCCTCTCTCTCCTCCTTGTGACCCAAAGTAATTATAATAATAATAACTCTAATAATCAAATGCTTACTATATGCTAAATGTTTAAGTAGAATGTTTTAGTTAATTATTTCAAAAACACTCTGAAATAAGTATCATAATTACCATACCCATATTACAGATGAGTGAACTGAGGAAAAAGGGGGTCTAGTACTGTGGAAGCCTTCATACTGATTGCAATAAGTATCAGTAATTAGTTAATTGAAAATGCCAACTGAAATGAGAAAATATTAAAAATGGATTCATGCATACCTTCAACATTCTATTTTCTTTAAAACATGAATGTATATCAATTGGACAAGGCCTTCTCTTTAAGTAGAAACCACTAATTGGAATTCAGCCCTGTTTTTCTGGCAGAAACCACACATGTGACATACGCTCAGCATTTCTAGTTTCAGTTTCTTTGATGCAAAATAAACCTGGCGGCATGTGTGAGGCAATCTGATGTGGAATCCTTCTAGATACTTAAAAATTTTTTCTAACCTTTTATATTTTTTCAACCAACTTGCATGGTTTTTCTTATCCAGTCCTTCCAAAGCATTCACTTAGTTTTCACAGGGGGAAAATAAAGCATCTTTTTTCACACTCAGATTTTATTATTAGTTATCATATTTGATTAAATTATCTAATGACAACTGGCATTAAAACATTTAAGAACTAACTTAGACAACTCATCTGGTAAGAGCAGAAATATAGGGGACTCAGACAGGATTCTACATTCTGAGATGGTTGTAACTATGTATACCATCTCATAAGTTCAACTAGAATCTCCGTCCTCTCCCCTTGAAGCTGGAGGGGCCTTGGTGACCACCTCAACAGAGTACGGTGAAAATGATGCTCTGTGGCTTCCAATCTTTTTATTTTAATAGATCTTAATGAGTTATTTTATTAATTTTTATTTTTGGCTGCACTGGGTCTTCATTGCTGCGTGCGGGCTTTCTCTAGTTGTGGCGAGCGGGGGCTACTCTTACTTGCGGTGTGCAGGCTTCTCATTGCGGTGGCTTCTCTTGTTGCAGAGCACGGGCCCTAGGTGCACGGGCTTCAGTAGTTGTGGTACCCGGGCTCAGTAGTTGTGGCTCCCGGGCTCTAGAGAGCAGGCTCAGTAGTTGTGACGCATGGGCTTAGTTGCTCCACGGAATGTGGGATCTTCCCAGACCAGGGCTCGAACCTGTGTCCCCTGCATTGGCAGGCGGATTCTTAACCACTGCGCCACCAGGGAAGCCCATGGCTTCCAATCTTAAGTCATAAAAATGCTACACATTTCCACCTTGTTCTTCTGCAACACTGCCTTTTAGAACCCAGCCACGTGCTGCAAGGAAGCGAAGCAAACTGTAGAGATGCTCCGTGGAGAGGAACCAAGGCCCTTATCCCATGGCCCTGACTGAGCTCCCAGCTGACACCAGCACCACTTGCCAGTGATGTGAATGAACGATCTGCAAGGCAGATCCTCCAGGCCCAGTCACACCACTCTGCCTTCTACCACGGGCAGTAGGGAGGAACCGTTCCTTTTGAGCACTTCCGAAGTACAGATTAGTCAGCAAAATAAAAGATAGTCATTCATTTTAAGCCAGAGTTTGGGCCGTTTGTTATGCATCAGTGGATAACTGCAGTGAGTGCTTTGGGTTTCACTGGTATGTTTCACAGAGGGAATGGAGAACTTAGGTCAATCGGTGGGTCTGTTAGGTAAACATCCCCTATAACTTCTCCAAGATTAAAAGATAAAACCTAGTTTTGAACCCAGAAGTCTGACTTCAGAATTATATTACTATGTCCCTGAAAACATTTTATAAGCCCCTGATAAACCATATATAACAGCTGATGATTCACAGTAATTTGGTTTGATTTCTTAACCCCATGTTTACAGACAAGCTCTTAACATTTACAGGGTCCAAGGCAGGAATACAAATAAATCCCAAGATGTCTAACATTTAAAAGTTTAAAATGAAGTTTAAAACAGTTAAATAAGTTTTATCCTCTTAACTTTACAAATAGCTTCATGAAGTCTAAATGGCCAGGTTTGAGTTTTTGGACTCCATGGCTCTGCCCTCTCTCTTTCTACCCCTGGATCCTCACCTCACTGCAGTGGTTTTGGTCACATGTGTGCAACCTCCAGCCTATACATCCAAGCTTCATTCATGGATCCTCTTGCCCCATCAGCTGCCTCTTGGACAGCCCTAAGTCCTATAGGGATGTTCATCCTGGTGGATGGTCAGTTCCAGGAGAATAACCGAGGAAAGAGGCTCATGAAGACTCAGGAAGTAGACTTGAGCCATTTAGGTAGAAAATTCTGAGATGCTAATGCTTAGAACATGGTCCAAATAAAGAAGTAGAAGTGGGCTCTGTATGGACTCTGGTGGGCAGGTACCCTTGGCCTACCATCCCCTTGTGCCATGTGAGGCAGTGCAGCTAGAGGAGACTAGAGCAGCACATGTACCATGAGGGACACAGGACAGGGACCCCTATTCTCAGGTCCTAGGACAGTAGTGACTCCACCTCCCACCTGGTGTTTCTCTCCAAGCCCTCTCTCCCACACCCTCATTCACAGTGTCTGGCACATGACGGGGATGGATAAATCCTTACTGAATAGAGTAGCCTTATTCCCAAAGGCAAGTTTTACCCGCTCAGTCTTGGGTGCTGCTGGGGGTTAAGCCTGTCAGCCCTGGGTGAGGTCATAAAGCTGGAATAGGAGCCAGACTTCCCCACACCTCTGAGCACAGCTACAATTGATGCTAAGTGAGTCTAAAGAGCAAACATGATGAATGGGAATTAGATTTAGCTCAATGAATGGGAGCACAACACAAGCACCAGACGTTTGAGAATGAAACCTTGAGTACTGACTGTCCCAATGTTTTGTCCTGACAATGACGTTTTCCACTGACACTGAGAAACTGCTGTAATCTCTCCCAGACACCTGTGCCCAGCTGAGATCACCCCCTCCCTACCCAAATACATATATTCTTCTGGTAATGACAACCAAGTAAAGCGTGAGTGTTTGGAGCTAATAGTTGCTTTGTTGCTCTGTAGAATGTTGCAACTGCACATTTAGGAGATTTATTTAAAGAGAACTACTCATCCTGATTGTATTTTCAAAGCAGCCTCTGCAGAACCACAGAATCTTCCAAGTCCAACACCAGTAATGATCGTAGCACACTATTATTCACCAGACCTGTAAGTCACAGACCTTCCAATCTTGTGTATGTCATGGACAAAACCCCACTTACTTAGTTTTAGTGCTGTGTTTCAAGCACATTCTCTGCTACGTCCAGAAAAATCACTACCCATGGAAGTAGTTGTTTTGGTTAATCGGAGCTAGATATATACAATTTTAGTCCAAACATAAAGGCCTTGAGTCATGAAGTCCTATAAAAAATTCCCCTGTCATTTTGATTAAACATAGTCCTACTAGCCTCAGAAAAAGATCAAGGTAAGTTATACCCCTATGTGTTTTTAGTAAAAGTGAAAAGTAAAGGAAACTTTTCGTCCTGCAATTCTGTCACTAAATTTAATTTACTTTTATTCGGAAGGGGGTTAATGCAAATTCTTCATAAACATGGCTATGTGAAGATTTCTAATGGAACAAATTGCTGAGGCATAATTCTCCTAGGGTGTAATTCAAAAGTGCACTCGGAATTCTGTTTTCTCTAAAGCTATCAGATCCAAAGCAAGCAACAAGGATTAAAACCATGAGAAATGAATGTTGCACCCTCTCCCTGAATGTTCTTTGACATCTAAAACATCCCTCAGCTTCAAGAAATCCATCTCTACCTAAACTCATGTTTGGTGCTGTGGGCATAGATATTGACAAAGAATTATATAAATTGTTTTAAATGGTACTTTTATCTTTAGAGATTTTGACAGTTTCATGAATGGGGGGGGAAGAAAGCAAACTGTGGAGAGCGAATTTATTAATTATTAACTATTAATTGTTTTTTTCCCCCTATGTCCATGGGAAACTAAAATATAAGAGAATAATACTCCTCCCCCCATCTTCAAGGCTGTGTTGGCACCTTTTTCCTGTTATGGGCAGTTTATTTTTGTTTTTGTTTATTATTATTATTACTTTCCATGAGGAGAATTTCACTGGGTCCTGGAAGGGATGGGAGGTGAGAGATGCAGGGATGATGTGTTCTAGGTCAAAGAATGGCCTCCCGAATATGCCCAAATTCTAATCCCAGAAACTGGTGACTATGTTATTTTACATGGCAAAGGGGAGTTAAAAGGCAAAAATTTTCAGAGTGAATAAAACAACAGGACCCAACTATATCCTGTTTACAAGAGGTAAACTTCAAGTATAGAAACACAAAAAATTTTAAAGTAAAAGGATGAGAAAATATATACTGTTGCAAATAATAACGATAAGAAAGCATATATGGCACAATTAATACTGACCAAGTAAAATTTCCATATCAGAAGATAAAGAACATTTCCATATCAGAGATAAAGAACATTTCATAATGAAAAAGGTCAATTTATCAAGAAGACAAATAATATCTATAAAAGTAAAGCTTTAAAATACGTGAAATAAAAAGTTACAAGTGAAAAATAGACAAATCTACAATCATAGTGGAGTCATTTATAACAGCATGTAAATTTTAAAAATCTGTAAGGATATAGATTTGAATAATACTGATCAATTCATCATAATAGAAATCTATAGAATACCACACTCAACAGTCGCAAGAACATACTTTTTTCAAGAAGCCATGAAAACTTCATGAAGTGTAGTACATTAAAAATGGCCACCAATTAATTGTCCTTCCTCCTGTCAAATGGTAGAATCTACTTTCTCACCTCCTTAATCTGAGCTGGTCTTGTGACCTGCTTTGACCAATAGGATATGGTAGAATTGATGCTATAGTACTCATGAGTCAAGGCCTCAGAAGCCTTGCCACTTTATCTCCACCCTTTTGCAACGTTGCTTCCACTATGCAAGGAAGCAGAGGCTAACCTCCAAGAGACTGAAATATCACATGAAGAGAGGTCCAGCCAAACCAGTGTCCCAGCTGGGCCCAGCCCCCAGCTAACCCTCCAGTTGAATGCAGTCTCATGAGTGAGATCAAGGGAAATTAGCATGACAATCATCCAGACAACCAACGGAATCAGGAAAAATAATAATTTATTGTTTTTAAGCAACTAAGTGCTAGAGGTGGCTCGTAATGAAGCAACAGATCACTGATACACTAAGAAAGACTACGTCTTAGCCATAAAATCATCCCAACAAATTTCAGTGGGTTTAAATCATACACAGCATCTTCTTGACCACAGTGAGTTAAATTATAAATCAATAACAATAAGACATCTATATGCCTACAAATATTTTGATATTAAGCATGTAGTTCTAAATCATTTATGGATCAAAGAAGAAACCACAAAGAAAATTATAAACTAGTTTGAGCTGAATAATAAGGAAAACATATGTCATGATATACGGTGTAGTTAAAACAACACTTAGAGGGAAATGTATAGTTTTAAGTGCTTATATTTGAAAGGAATAAAGGTTTAAAATTCATGATCTAAGCTTCTACCTTAAAAAACTAGACAAAGAAGAGAAAAGTTAAACCCAAATTTAGTAGAATGAAAGAAATAATACAGTCATTATTTATAGATACATACATGATTATGTATTAGAGAACACCAGGTCAATAATAACAACAAAAACCTTGATAATAACGAGGAGATTTAGCCACATCTCAGGACACAAGGGCTACATAGAAAAATGAATATGTTTCTACATACTAGCAATAAACAAATAAAAAAGCTAAATTAAAATATAATACCACCTACAAAGGCATAAAAGTATAAAGTACGTAGAAATGACTTTAACAAAATATATAAAGGACCCCTACACTTAAAACTATAAAATGTGGGGGCTTCCCTGGTGGCGCAGTGGTTGAGTCCGTCTGCCGATGCAGGGGACACGGGTTCGTGCCCCTGTCCGGGAAGATCCCACATGCCGCGGAGCGGCTGGGCCCGTGAGCCATGGCCGCTGAGCCTGCGCGTCAGGAGCCTGTGCTCCGCAATGGGAGAGGCCACAACAGTGAAAGGCCCGGGTACCGCAAAACAACAACAACAATAACAAAAAGACTATAAAATGTGGTTGGGATAAATTAATTGAAAACCTAAATAAAAGTTTATGTGTTAAAAGACTCAGTATTCTTACAATGACTATTTGCCCCCAGATTCATCTATAACTTCAATGCAATGCCAAACAAAAGCCCATCAGGCTTTTGTTTTTTTTTTTTTTTTTTTTTGCAAAATTGACAAGCTGATTCCAAAGTGCATATGGAAATGCAGTGATTCTAAAATAATCCAATCAATTTTGGAAGAAATGAGACAAAGTTGGAGGGCTTACACTAAACGTTCTCAGGACTAAACTACAACCAGAAATTCTACTCTTAGATATGTTTATCCAAGAGAAATACTTTAAAATATATGTTCATAGAAGACTTGTACAAGAAAGGTCGTAGCCATTTTCTTTGTAGTAACCCCAAACTAGAAATACCCTAAACGTCCGTCAAAGGAGAATGAATAAACAGTTTATTCGTGTAGTAGAATACTACTCAAAAATACAAAAAAGAACAAATAACTGATACACACATATTGTGGATAAATCTCAAAAACATTTTGAAGAGCGAAAGTTGTCAGGCACAAAGTACACATACTGTAGTATAGAGTATATATGTATTTCATTTACATAAAATTCAAGAACAACCAACGCTGATCTATCTCAATAGAAACTACAACAGCAGTTGCTTCTGGGGGGCACCGAAACTGACTGAAAAGGTACACAAAGGAACTTTCTGGGGTGATGAGTATATTCTACATTTTGATTCGGATGCTTGTTGCACAGGTGTATACATTTGTAAATACTTACCAACTGTGTGCATTTTGCTGTATGTACATTAAAACGATAGAATTAATTTATAATAAAAAATTAATTAGCATGTCTGCAGGGAGTTTTCAACTCCTGGGACAAGCAAATCCCATAGGACAGGCAGCCCAAAGCTAGGAACTTACTGAAGGATCCGGGTGAGAGCCCAGGTTGGGGTGTCACTCAGCCAGGAGTGATAACCAGACTTGCTTGGGGCAATCACCACGTAAGCCCAAGTAAGAGAGGAGGCATGAGGGCTACTGGAGCAGCAGAGGCAGTGGGCAGCACGGCTGATGTCCAAAGACCCAGGGCAACTAGCTACACCACAGACTGAGGTCAGTGGAGCCTGCGAAGTAAGATCACATGCAGACCAGACAACCTCCACCCACCAGTGGTATATAATACAAATCTTTCCCCTTTTCCCTTCTGTCTCCTGAATAAAAGAGAAGAAAAAGAAGGAGTGTTGAAAATCATTTTTTTAAAAAGACATTTGTTCACACGATACAGCTTTTATTTAGAAACTTGTGTTCTAAAGCAGAAGAGGTTGGCGTCACCTTAACCAGCAAATTCAAATACCCCACCCAGGCTATACCCTCGCGGACAGCAGGGGCTCCAAAACTCCAGATCCACAGCTATAGAAACGAAAATCCCTTGTTTTGTTTTGTTTTTGAACATTTGGGCTACAGTATGTATATTTCAATCTTGATTCGTTCTGATTTTCAGTCTTCATTCTGGCTGGGACAGGTGGGATCATGGCAGGTAATGAGGCTGGAGAGAGAGAAAGGAACCAAGCCCTTGTGTACAATTTCAGGAGTTTGGATCTTATCCTGAAGGCAGAAAGGAGGAGGCTTTGACATTTTTTAAATCAGAGAAGTGACACAGTTAGATTTGTGCCTTGGAAAAATGACTCTGACAGAAGTATGGGGTTTGGTGTGAGCAAAATTAGAAACTGGGAGACTAGATAAGAGGTTACTGCAGAAAGCTAGGCAAGGAATCGTGAGGGTTGTTTTTAAGAGAGTGGCAGTGGGTGTGGATAAAATGGCACTGAATGAGATCAAGGAAGTCAATCCACAGGAAAGCAGAATATAATCTAAAAAAAAAAAAAAAAAAATGGCTCTGAAGAACCTAGGGGCAGGACAGGAATAAGGACACAGACCTACTAGAGAATGGACTTGAGGATATGGGGAGGGGGAAGGGTAAGCTGGGACGAAGTGAGAGAGTGGCATGGACATATATACACTACCAAATGTAAAACAGAGAGCTAGTGGGAAGCAGCCATATGACACAGGGAGATCAGCTCGGTGCTTTGTGACCACCTAGAGGTGTGGGATAGGGAGGGTGGGAGGGAGATGCAAGAGGGAAGAGATATGGGGATATATGTATATGTATAGCTGATTCACTTTGTTATAAAGCAGAAACTAACACACCATTGTAAAGCAATTATACTCTAATAAAGTTGTTAAAAAAAAAAGAATGATGCCTATATCTTGGCTTGGGCAACTGGGTAGATTATGATGCCATTTAATGAGGAAGGAATACAGGGGGGTTGGATTTGAGGGACACAGGGAGGAAGATGACAAGTTTAGCTTTTATCCTGTTACAGTGAGATGCCGATTCAGGAGGACACCTCCAAGGTCCTGTTGCATTTTAGGTTTTAAAACTCAGCAAAGAGTTTTGGCCTGAAGTTAAAGAAAATAAAGAGATCAAAAAGGAATAAAGTAAATTCTTGGCTGAAATTTCTACAATGGAGTGGTAAGGAGAATTGGAAGATTGGGTGTTCAGTTTGCAACAAGATTGCTTTTTTTGTAAAAACAAAACCAAATCAGAAAATCCAACTACTTGACAGAGTTTTATTCGTCTCAAGAAAAAGCTAAGAGGTAAGTGGTTGCTGACATTGGTTCAGATGTTCAATGATGTTATCACCAACGTGTCTGAAATTCTGTTATCCTCACAATTTTGAGACAGCTGTTTCAGCTCTAGCCACCATATCCATTCAAAGCAAGAAGGAGACAGTATCACTGCTCCGATTCTTTTTATTAAGAAATCAGAAACTTCTCCAGAGCTACCCTACCTGGCTTGTGCCTGTGTCTCTTTTCCCAGAGTGGTGGCACATAGCCAATCCTGGCCAAAAAGCTGGAAAAGTGAGTATACTTACGAAGTGACATATATAGCTGCAAGAGACAAGATACAAGGTAGTAGGAGATGGGTATTGGGTTGACAAAGCAGCAGTGTTTGCAGAGTCCAAAGCAATACACAGGTGTTAGTGATGAGGCAAGTTGGAGAAGTCTATAGAAGGAATCATGCAGGGTCTTTTTCTATTTTTTGTTTTTTATTATTGACTTGTAAGAGTTCTTTCTTTAAATTTTATTTATTTTTTTATACAGCAGGCTCTTATTAGTTATCCATTTTATACATATTAGTGCATATATGTCAATCCCAATCTCCCAATTCATCCCACCACCACCACTTTCCCCACTTGATGTCTATACATTTGTTCTCTACATCTGTGTTTCCATTTCTGCCCTTCATACAGGGTCTTAATACCTTAACTAAACAGATTTTTTTAAACCCCTTATTTGGATATTTAGGGAAATTAAAAAAGAAACTGATTTGGAGAGCTTTATCTTTATATAATACTAAAGCAACCAAGTGGTAGGTGGGATATCTTGGAGCTGGAGAGAAAGAAACTTGTCAGGCTGCCTGAGTTCCCACCCAGCTCTGCCACTCACCAAATGGTAGCCTTCCACATTTCAGTTACCTTCTGTGCCAGAGTTTTTTCATCCATAAAATAGAAATAATGAACATTCCAAACACTGCCTAGCATGGAATAAAGACTCATTGATGTCAGCTGCTTTTATTAAATCATGCACTCTGAAGGTCTTCAAACAAGTCATTATATTTAATTATTATGATGGAAAATTACATTTAAAGAAGTAATCAGTTGATTTTTATTCTGAAGCTGTGCTTTCTAAAAAACATTCTCATCTATAACTTGCCAAATAAAATTGTATGTTTAAAAAACTTCTAAAATTAAATAACAGTAAAAAATAAATAAAAACAAAAGCAAGGGAAATTTAGAGAGTGACATGATTCTGCTTGCAGGTCTATCTGACTCCATTTCATTGCCAGTGAATTCCACTGGGCTTCTTAATTCAAGAGGCAGTCCCTGGGTAAAGGGGATCTAGGCCAGAAAGGGATTACAAAGAAACTAGAGCCTATTGCTCTGTGATGGGGTCTTCATGGAGCCTGAGCACGTAAGCAATTTGCAACGTCAGCAGGACGGCTGAAACAAGTGCTCTCAAGACTTTGCCTTCTTAATAGAGCAGCCACTCTGGGTCCTGCAGGTAAGAGCAGAACAATGCTTTCCCTCTTCCCTTGTTGGGCTAGCTGGTGACCTAGACTCTACATGCTTTTAAGATTTAACTACAAATAATTTGATGACTTGAGTATGATGAAGGCATCTCTGGAGACATATCTGGTTCCTGCAGAGAACTATGTTCAGTACCTATGCCCAACTGGGAGCCAAAGCTTGGAAGAGGCAGCCTTACCTAGGAAAAGTTTAGACACTGAGAATAATGAGCTTGCACATGAGCACACACTGAAGACCATTATTCTGCAATAGGCAGAGTAATGGTCTGGCAAAGATGTCCTGAAAAGACTTGGCAGATGTGATTACATTAAAGACCTTGAGATGGGGAGATTATTCTGGATTATCTGGCGACATCAAGTGTAATCACAAGGGTCCTTTTAAGAAGAAGACAGGACAGTTAAAGTAAGAGAGGAGACGTGGCAGGGAAGCAGATACTGGAGTGATGCACTTTGAAGATGGGGAAAGGACCACAGGTCAAGGAATGTGGGCAGCCTCTGGAAGCTAGAAAGTACAGGGAAGAAATTCTTCCCTAGAGCCTCAAGAAAGAACCAGCCTGGTTGATTTTAGTTCCTTAAGATCCATTTTGGACTTGTGACCTCCAGCAATGTATGATAATAATGATGTGTTGCTTTAAGCCATTTGTGGTAGGTGGTAATTTGTTACAGCAGCAACAGGAAACTAATACAAGAGCTTATCATTTGTTTGTTTCAAGGTCATTTGTCTCAACACCCTTCTCACAAATTATTCAATCTCTTAGAGAGGTGCCTAATAAGTAACACTGAGACATGAACTGCCATAGCTTCTGGTCCTTCCTCCAGGCCACATCCCTCTGCTCACCCCCTCTACAAACACACACACACACACACACACACACACACACACGACTGTCTTCTCTAGGCACAGAAGTAGAATTGTAGAGTCCTTTTTGTCCCTAATAGTTCCATTAAACCCCAAGAAATGGGGGCTGTTCAAACTTGGCAAGAGCCAGCTGAAAGTGAGACTGTGGCAATCCACCTTTAGTTGATGAGATTTATTTGAAGCATGGCCTCAGTAAGCCACAACTGCCAATTCCAAACTTAGTGATTCATATGCATTATGAGTTTGAAAGAATAATTAGGGAAAAACAGTTTAAACACTGTCTCCTACGTGCATACAGTGTCTATTCAGCTGACATTATAAGTTCCTCCTAAAATTAAATAACAGTAAAAAATAAATAAAAACAAAAGCAAGGGAAATTTAGAGAGTGACATGATTCTGCTTGCAGGTCTATCTGACTCCATTTCATTGCCAGTGAATTCCACTGGGCTTCTTAATTCAAGAGGCAGTCCCTGGGTAAAGGGGATCTAGGCCAGAAAGGGATTACAAAGAAACTAGAGCCTATTGCTCTGTGATGGGGTCTTCATGGAGCCTGAGCACGTAAGCAATTTGCAACGTCAGCAGGACGGCTGAAACAAGTGCTCTCAAGACTTTGCCTTCTTAATAGAGCAGCCACTCTGGGTCCTGCAGGTAAGAGCAGAACAATGCTTTCCCTCTTCCCTTGTTGGGCTAGCTGGTGACCTAGACTCTACATGCTTTTAAGATTTAACTACAAATAATTTGATGACTTGAGTATGATGAAGGCATCTCTGGAGACATATCTGGTTCCTGCAGAGAACTATGTTCAGTACCTATGCCCAACTGGGAGCCAAAGCTTGGAAGAGGCAGCCTTACCTAGGAAAAGTTTAGACACTGAGAATAATGAGCTTGCACATGAGCACACACTGAAGACCATTATTCTGCAATAGGCAGAGTAATGGTCTGGCAAAGATGTCCTGAAAAGACTTGGCAGATGTGATTACATTAAAGACCTTGAGATGGGGAGATTATTCTGGATTATCTGGCGACATCAAGTGTAATCACAAGGGTCCTTTTAAGAAGAAGACAGGACAGTTAAAGTAAGAGAGGAGACGTGGCAGGGAAGCAGATACTGGAGTGATGCACTTTGAAGATGGGGAAAGGACCACAGGTCAAGGAATGTGGGCAGCCTCTGGAAGCTAGAAAGTACAGGGAAGAAATTCTTCCCTAGAGCCTCAAGAAAGAACCAGCCTGGTTGATTTTAGTTCCTTAAGATCCATTTTGGACTTGTGACCTCCAGCAATGTATGATAATAATGATGTGTTGCTTTAAGCCATTTGTGGTAGGTGGTAATTTGTTACAGCAGCAACAGGAAACTAATACAAGAGCTTATCATTTGTTTGTTTCAAGGTCATTTGTCTCAACACCCTTCTCACAAATTATTCAATCTCTTAGAGAGGTGCCTAATAAGTAACACTGAGACATGAACTGCCATAGCTTCTGGTCCTTCCTCCAGGCCACATCCCTCTGCTCACCCCCTCTACAAACACACACACACACACACACACACACACACACACGACTGTCTTCTCTAGGCACAGAAGTAGAATTGTAGAGTCCTTTTTGTCCCTAATAGTTCCATTAAACCCCAAGAAATGGGGGCTGTTCAAACTTGGCAAGAGCCAGCTGAAAGTGAGACTGTGGCAATCCACCTTTAGTTGATGAGATTTATTTGAAGCATGGCCTCAGTAAGCCACAACTGCCAATTCCAAACTTAGTGATTCATATGCATTATGAGTTTGAAAGAATAATTAGGGAAAAACAGTTTAAACACTGTCTCCTACGTGCATACAGTGTCTATTCAGCTGACATTATAAGTTCCTCCCTGGGGCTTCCCTGGTGGCTCAGTGGTTAAGAATCCACCTGCCAATGCAGGGGACACGGGTTCGAGCCCTGGTCCAGGAAGATCCCATATGCCGCGGAGCAACTAAGCCCGTGCACCACAACTACTGAGCCTGCACTCTAGAGCCTGCGAACCACAATTACTGAGCCCACGTGCCACAACTACTGAAGCCCGCACACCTAGAGCCCGTGCTCTGCAACAAGGGAAGCCACCGCAGTGAGAAGCCCGCGCACCGCAACGAAGAGTAGCCTTCGCTTGACGCAACTAAAGAAAGCCTGCGCGCAGCAACGAAGACCCAGTGCAGCCATAAATAAATAAGTAACTTTATTTAAAAAAAATTAAGTTCCTCCCCGTTGAAGAACTTTCTGCCAAACTCCTTTTGCATCAAGTGCTTCTTTCTAAGCTGACACTGGACCACTCAACCTGGCTTTTTCTAGACCCTCACTCTTTCTGCGGATGGGAAGAACTCTGTGTAACTAAAGAACTAATTTTATTCAACTCTATTTGCACCAACCTGCTACAGAGGGCATTTAGACATTAATTTCATAGACATTTTTTACAGCCCATAGAGGAGTCTCTAGGAAGCTGATATCATGAAAAATCGATCCATTCAATAGCTAATAAATCAGTTCTAGATGTGCAGTGATAAGATTAATCGTAGCCCAGTATGTCCAATCAGAAGCTTGTAAACAACCGGACTTATGGTGTTCCCAAAACACTAATGCCTTCTTCCTTTCAGGAGTTTCTACTCCAAGCACAAATGCCCTTAAGATATTGCTGAGACTTTTCCAAAGATCCCAGCTGGCATAAGAACTGTTAGAAAGGTGATCTATTCAGGAAAGAGAACATGTTTTTCTCTAGGCTTAATATAAATTATATTCCTTTATTTTTTTTCTGAAATGATGACAGGAAGAGGTCTGTTGTTTCAAAAACAAGAAGTAAATTATGGATTTTGAAAATGGTGGTGTTGGAGAAAAACAAGAGGAAGAAGGGGGAGGAGGAGAGAGAACAGAAGAAGGGAAATTGGCAAGTGTTAGAGTTAACAAGATCTGAGGTTGTCTCATTTGACCAGGAGATGCACTGCAATCCCCTAGCAGGTCAATGATAGTGCTCTATTTTGTTTTAAAAATTGTCACATGATTGTTTAATGCAAAGGCTGTTTAGTCAGTGATGTACACAGTGGTGAGCAGGGCCTTTTCTTCATAATTTAACCCATTTTGTGCTTAAACCCAGGTGTGGCACTCACCTGGATGACCCTGTAAATTCACTGTCTGATGTCAGCTGTCCCCTCAATATTCTAGGCAGTCCTTCTCTTTCTCAGTCCTCTCTCTTTCCATTCTTCACCATTTTTTTTTTATACTTTCAACAATCTCCTAACATCTCCCTTCTTATTCTTAGCAGAGTCATTAATTGATTGTTTTTCAAAAAAATATTTGTTCAGTACCCACTCTATGCCAGCCCTTCTTCTAGGCATCAGGGAAGCAGCAGTGAGCAGACATGGCTCCAGCTCTCATGGCGCTTACACAGTATGGAGGGGAAGAG
>NW_006778358.1:188510-196203 GCF_000442215.2 Lipotes vexillifer | reverse complement strand
GAAAGAGTATTGAACAAATAGGCATGTACTCTATTGTGTAGTAAAGGTTTTACCAGGAAAATAAAACAGCATAAGGAAACAGGGAAAGGGAGGGGAGTGCCATTCTAGAGTGGTCTAGAAGGACCTCATGATGAGAAGAAACGGAAGTGGTGCCACAAGGATGTGAGAGCAGGGGTGTTCTAGGCAGAAGGAAAAGCAAGTGCTAAAGTTCTGAAGCAGGAAGGTGCTTTATCTGCTTGAAAACCAGCATGAACCAGACTGAGCTGTGAGAAAAGTAAGAGGGGCTGACGTCAGAGGAGCATCCAGACACAGATCACAAGGGACCTGTGAGAATGAGGATGTTGACGTCATTCTCAGCGGGAAGGGACCTGCTAAGAGGGCACTTGAGTAGAGGAAGGCATGACCTGATTTACATTCCAAAACGATGACTGCTGCTCTATTGAGCTGGGGCAGTGAAGGAACAAGAAGAGAGAATTTGTATCCTGGGGCCGCCATAGGAAAGCAACCAAACCTGGGTGGCTTCAAAAAACAGAAATTTATTCTCTCACAGTTCTGGAGGCCAGAAGTCCAAAATCAAGGTGTTGGCAGGGCCAACCTTTGAAGGCTTTAGGGGCACATCCTTCCTTGCCACTTCCTGGCTTCTGGTGGCTGCTGACAATCCCTGGTTTACAGCGGAACCATCCAGTCTCTGCCTCTGTCAACATGTGACATTCCTCCTTGTGTGTCTGTGTCTCTGTGTGTCTTCAAATGGCCTTCGTACAGTTGGCAATGGCAATCCACAATTGCTGGATTTGGAGATCTGGTATCACCTCATCTTTACTAGTTATACATGTAAAAACCCTATTTCCAAATAAGGTCACATTCTTAGGTTCCATGTGGACATGAATTTGGTGGGGAAAAAATTCAACCCAATACACCTGGGTAAGGGAGCTACTGTAACAGTCCCCACGAGCAATGATGGTGGTTTAGACCAGCAAGATGGGTAATGACCAGTGATTAGACTCGGGGAAAATGTTAAAGGGTGAATCGACAGAATTCACTAGTGGATTTAATGTGGGAGACAAGAGAAGGAGAGGATTTAGGGATGACACCGAGATTTTTGGCCTGAACAACTAACTGCAAGTGTACAACTTCCACTTGTGGTGATGGCAGGGGAGCAGGTTTTCAAGGCAAGATCCACAGTTCTGGTTTCGATAGAGTTGGAGATGCCTCATTGCCTATTTCAAAGAGAAAACAGCCTCCTCTAGGCAGAGGCACCTTCATTTCCATCCCCAAAGCCTCAGACTCACCAGCGCCTCTCGCCTCTCTTTCATCCTTCCCCCTGGGGCTGAAGTTTGAACACTGTTCATGGGCTCCAGATCCCAACCCCCGTGCCCTCCTCTGGGGACCTGTAAGGATCATCTTCTTGCCTCATTTATTGACAATCTCAGCTTCTCAACTGTACCCCATTCCCATCCCAGCTTCTTTCCAACACTATTTATACTTGCTCGTTGGAATGAAGGAGAGGAAGAAAAAAAAATTTTTTTAACATCTTTATTGGGGTATAATTGCTTTACAATGGTGTGTTAGTTTCTGCTGTGTAACAAAGTGAATCAGCTATACATATACATACGTCCCCATATCCCCTCCCTCTTGCGTCTCCCTCCCACCCTCCCTATCCCACCCCTCTAGGTGGTCACAAAGCACTGAGCTGATCTCCCTGTGCTGTGCAGCTGTTTCCCACTAGCTATCTATTTTACATTTGGTAGTGTGTATATGTCCATGCCACTCTCTCACTTCATCCCAGCTTACCCTTCATCCTCCCCATGTGTTAGCATACGGTATTTGTCCTTCTCTTTCTGACTTACTTCACTCTGTATGACAGACTCTAGATCTATCCACCTCATTACAAATAGCTCAATTTCGTTTCTTTTTATGGCTGAGTAATATTCCATTGTATATATGTGCCACATCTTCTTTATCCATTCATCCGACGACGGGCACTTAGGTTGTTTCCATCTCCGGGCTATTGTAAATAGAGCTGCAATGAACATTTTGGTACATGACTCTTTCTGAATTCTGGTTTCCTCAGGGTATATACCTAGTAGTGGGATTGCTGGGTCATATGGTAGTTCTATTTGTAGTTTTTTAAGGAACCTCCATACTGTTCTCCATAGTGGCTGAACCAATTCACATTCCCACCAGCAGTGCAAGAGTGTTCCCTTTTCTCCACACCCTCTCCAGCATTTATTGTTTCTAGATTTTTTGATGATGGCCATTCTGACCAGTGTGAGATGATATCTCTTTGTAGTTTTGATTTGCATTTCTCTAATGATTAATGATGTAGAGCACTCTTTCACGTGTTTGTTGGCAATCTGTATATCTTCTTTGGAGAAATGTCTATTTAGGTCTTCTGCCCACTTTTGGATTGGGTTGTTTGTTTTTTTGTTATTGACCTGCATGAGCTGCTTATAAATTTTGGAGATTAACCCTTTGTCAGTTGCTTCTTTTGCAAATATTTTCTCCCATTCTGAGGGTTGTCTTTTGGTCTTGTTTATGGTTTCCTTTGCTGTGCAAAAGCTTTTAAGTTTCATTAGGTCCCATTTGTTTATTTTTGTTTTTATTTCCATTTCTCTAGGAGGTGGGTCAAAAAGGATCTTGCTGTGATTTATGTCATAGAGTGTTCTGCCTATGTTTTCCTCTAAGAGTTTGATAGTTTCTGGCCTTACATTTAGGTCTTTAATCCATTTTGAGTTTATTTTTGTGTATGGTGTTAGGGAGTGTTCTAATTTCATACCTTTACATGTACCTGTCCAGTTTTCCCAGCACCAATTATTGAAGAGGCTGTCTTTTCTCAACTGTATATTCTTGCCTCCTTTAACAAAGATAAGGTGACCATATGTGCGTGGGTTTATCTCTGGGCTTTCTATCCTGTTCCATTGATCTATGTTTCTGTTTTTGTGCCAGTACCACTCTGTCCTGATTACTGTAGACTTTGTAATATAGTTGGAAGTCAGGGAGCCTGAGCCCTCCAGCTGCATTTTTCATTCTCAAGATTGCTTTGGCTATTCGGGGTCTGTTGTGTTTCCATACAAACTGTGAAATTTTTTGTTCTAGTTCTATGAAAAATGCCAGTGATAGTTTGATAGGGATTGCATTGAATCTGTAGATTGCTTTGGGTAGTAGAGTCATTTTCACATGTTGATTCTTCTAATCCAAGAACACGGTATATTTCTCCATCTATTTGTATCATCTTTAATTTCCTTCATCAGTGTCATAACTTTCTGTATACATGTCTTTTGTCTCCTTAGGTAGGTTTATTCCTAGATATTTTATTCTTTTTGTTGCAATGGTAAATGGGAGTGTGTTCTTAATTTCTCTTTCAGAATTTTCATCATTAGTATATATAGGAATGCCAGAGATTTCTGTGCATTAATTTTGTATCCTGCTACTTTACCAAATTCATTGATTAGCTCTAGTAGTTTTCTGGTAGCATCTTTAGGATTCTCTATGTATAGTATCATGTCATCTGCAAACAGTGACAGCTTTACTTCTTCTTTTCCAATTTGGATTCCTTTTATTTCTTTTTCTTCTCTGATTGCTGTGGCTAAAACTTCCAAAACTATGTTGAATAAGACTGGTGAGCGTGGGCAACGTTGTCTTGCTCCTGATCTCAGTGGAAATGGTTTCAGTATTCACCATTGAGGTCGATGTTGGCTGTGGGCTTGTCATATATGGCCTTTATTATGTTGAGGAAAGTACCTTCTATGTCTACTTTCTGGAGGGCTTTTATCATAAATGGGTGTTGAATCTGTCGAAAGCTTTCCCTGCATCTATTGAGATTATCATATGGTTTTTCTCCTTCAATTTGTTAATATGGTGTATCACATTGATTGATTTGCGTATATTGAAGAATCCTTGCATTCCTGGAATAAACCCCACTTGATCATGGTGTATGATCCTTTTAATGTGCTGTTGGATTCCATTTGCTAGTAACTTGTTGAGGATTTTTACACCTATGTTCATCAATGATACTGGCCTGTAGTTTTCTTTCTTTATGACATCTTTCTCTGGTTTTGGTATCAGGGTGATGGTGGTCTCATAGAATGAGTTTGGGAGTGTTCCTCCCTCTGCTATCTTTTGAAAGAGTTTCAAAAGGTAAGGTGTTAGCTCTTCTGTAAATGTTTGATAGAATTTGCCTGCAAAGGCATCTGGTCCTGGGCTTTTGTTTGTTGGAAGATTTTTAATCACAGTTTCAATTTCAGCGCTTGTGATTTGTCTGTTCATATTTTCTATTTCTTCCTGATTCAGTCTCAGCAGGTTGTGCATATCTAAGAATTTGTCCATTTCTTCCAGGTTGTCCGTTTTATTGGCATAGAGTTACTTGTAGTAATCTCTCATGATCCCTTGTATTTCTGCAGTGTCAGTTGTTACTTCTTTTTCATTTCTGATTCTATTGATTTGAGTCTTCTCCCTTTTTTTCTTGATGAGTCTGGCTAATGGTTTATCAATTTTGTTTATCTTCTCAAAGAACCAGCTTTTAGTTTTATTGATCTTTCCTATCGTTTCCTTCATTTCTTTCTGATCTGATCTTTCTGATTTCTTTCCTTCTGCTAACTTTGGGGTTTTTTGTTCTTCTTTCTCTAATTGCTTTAGGTGCAAGGTTAGGTTGTTTATTTGAGATGTTTCCTGTTTCTTAAGGTAGGATTGTATTGCTATAAACTTCCTTCTTAGAACTGCTTTTCCTGCATCCCATAGGTTTTGGGTCATCGTGTCTCCATTGTCATTTGTTTCTATGTATTTTTTGATTTCCTCTTTGATTTCTTCAGTGATCACTTCATTATTAAGCAGTGTACTGTTTAGCATCCATGTGTTTGTATTTTTTACAGATCTTTCCCTGTAATTGATATGTAGTCTCATAGTGTTGTGGTCGGAAAAGATACTTGATACGATTTCAATTTTCTTAAATTTACCAAGGCTTGATTTCTGACACAAGATATGATCTATCCTGGAGAATGATCCATGAGCACTTGAGGAAAATGTGTATTCTGTTGTTTTTGGATGGAATGTCCTATAAATATCAATTAAGTCCATCTTGTTTAATGTATCATTTAAAGCTTGTGTTTATTTATTTTCATTTTGGATGATCTGTCCATTAGGGAAAGTGGGGTGTTAAAGTCCCCTACTATGATTGGGTTACTGTCGATTTCCCCTTTTATGGCTGTTAGTATTTGCCTTATGTATTGAGGTACTCCTATGTTGGGTGCATAAATATTTAAAATTATTATATCTTCTTCTTGGATTGATCCCTTGATCATTATGCAGTGCCCTTCTTTGTCTCTTGTAATAGTCTTTATTTTAAAGTCTATTTTGTCTGATATGAGAATTGCTATTCCAACTCAATTCTGATTTCCATTTGCATGGAATATCTTTTTCCATCCCCTCACTTTCCATCTGTATGTGTCCCTAGGTCTCAAGTGCGTCTCTGATAGACAGCATATATATCGGTCTTGTTTTTGTATCCATTCAGCCAGTCTGTGCCTTTTGGTTGGAGCATTTAATCCATTTACATTTAAGGTAATTATCGATATATATGTTCCTATTCCCATTTTCTGAATTGTCTTGGGTTTGTTATTGTAGGTCTTTTCCTTCTCTTGTGTTTCCTGCCTAGAGAAGTTCCTTTAGCATTTGTTGTAAAGCTGGTTTGGTGGTGTTGAATTCTCTTAGCTTTTGCTTATCTGTAAAGGTTTTAATTTCTCTGTCAAATCTGAATGAGATCCTTGCTGGGTAGATTAATCTTGGTTGTAGGTTTTTCCCTTTCATCACTTTAAATATGTCCTGCCACTCCCTTCTGGCTTGCAGAGTTTCTGCTGAAAGATCAGCTGTTAACCTTATGGGGATTCCCTTGTGTGTTATTTGTTGTTTTTCCCTTGCTGCTTTTAATATGTTTTCTTTGTATTTAATTTTTGATAGTTTGATTAATATGTGTCTTGGCATGTTTCTCCTTGGGTTTATCCTGTATGAGACTCTCTGTGCTTCCTGGACTTGATTAACTATTTCCTTTCCCATATTAGGGAAATTTTCAACTATAATCTCTTCAAATGTTTTCTCAGTTCCTTTCTTTTTCTCTTCTTCTGCAGGGACCCCTATAATTCAAATGTTGTTGCATTTAATGTTGTCCCAGAGGTCTCTGGGACTGTCCTCAGTTCTTTTCACTTTTTTTTCTTTATTCTGCTCTGCAGTAGTTATTTCCACTATTTCATTTTCCAGGTCACTTATCCGTTCTTCTGCCTCATTTATTCTGCTATTGATCCCTTCTAGAGTATTTTTAATTTCATTTATTGTGTTGTTCATTGTTGCTTGTTTCCTCTTTAGTTCTTCTAGGTCCTTGTTAAATGTTTCTTGTGTTTTCTCTATTCTATTTCCAAGATTTTGGATCATCTTTGCTATCATTATTCTGAATTGTTTTTCAGGTAGACTGCCTATTTCCTCTTCATTTATTAGGTCGGGTGGGTTTTTATCTTGCTCCTTCATCTGCTGTGTGTGTATCTGTCTTCTCATTTTGCTTATCTTACTGTGTTTGGGGTCTCCTATTTGCAGGCTGCAGGTTCATAGTTCCTGTTGTTTTTGGTGTCTGTCCCCAGTGGCTAAGGTTGGTTCAGTGGGTTGCGTAGGCTTCCTGGTGGAGGGGACTAGTGCTTGTGTTCTGGTGGATGAGGCTGGATCTTGTGTTTCTGGTGGGCAGGTCCACGTCTGATGGTGTTTTTTGGGGTGTCTGTGGCCTTATTATGATTTTAGGCAGCCTCTCTGCTAATGGGTGGGGGTGTGTTCCTGTCTTGCTAGTTCTTTGGCATAGTGTGTCCAGCACTGTAGCTTGCTGGTCATTGAGTGAAGCTGGGTCTTGGTGTTGAGATGGAGATCTCTGGGAGATTTTCACCATTTGATATTATGTGGAGCTGGGAGCTCTCTTGTGGACCAGTGTCCTGAAGTTGGCTCTTCCACCTCAGAGGCACAGCACTGACTCCTGGCTGCAGCACCAAGAGCCTTTCATCCACATGGCTCAGAATAAAAGGGAGAAAAAGTAGAAAGAAAGAAAGAAAGAAAGAAAGAAAGAAAGAAAGAAAGAAAGGGGAGAAAATAAAATAAAGTAAGACAAAGAAAAATAAAGTTATTAAAATAAAAAATAATTATTAAGAAAAAATTTTTTTAAAAAGTAAAAGAAAAACAACAAAAAAAACACAGACAGACAGAACCCTAGGACAAATGGTGAAAAAACAAAGCTGTACAGACAAAATCTCACACAGAAGCATACACATACACACTCACAAAAAGAGGAAAAGGGGAAAAATTATATATCTTGCTCTCAAAGTCCACCTCCTCAATTTGGGATGATTCGTTGTCTATTCAGGTATTCCACAGATGCAGGGTACATCAGGTTGATTGTGGAGATTTAGTCCTCTGCTCCTGAGGCTGCTGGGAGAGATTTCCCTTTCTCTTCTTTGTTCACACAGCTCCTGGGGTTCAGCTTGGATTTGGCCCCGCCTCTGCCTGTGGGTCGCCTGAGGGCGTCTGTTCTTCGCTCAGACAGGACGGGGTTAAAGGAGTAGCTGACTCGGGGGCTCTGGCGCTCTCAGGCCGGGGGGGGGGAGGGGCCCGGAGTGCGGGGCGGGCCTGCGGCGGCAGAGGCCAGTGTGACGTTGCACCAGGTGTGCCT
>NW_006778358.1:98820-188447 GCF_000442215.2 Lipotes vexillifer | reverse complement strand
GGGGCACGGAGTGCGGGGCGGGCCTGCGGCGGCAGAGGCCAGTGTGACGTTGCACCAGCCTGAGGTGTGCCTTGCGTTCTCCCAGGGAAGTTGTCCCTGGATCACGGGACCCTGGCAGTGGCGGGCTGCACAGGCTCCCCGGAAAGGGGTTTCGATAGTGACCTGTGCTCGCACACAGGCTTCTTGGTGGCGGCAGCAGCAGCCTTAGCGTCTCCTGCCCGTCTCTAGGGTCCGCGCTTTTAGCCGCGGCTCGCATCCGTCTCTGAAGGTCCTTTAAGCAGCGCTGTTAATTCCCTCTCCTCGTGCACCAGGAAACAAAGAGGGAAGAAAAAGTCTCTTGCCTCTTCAGCAGGTCCAGACTTTTCCCCGGACTCCCTCCCGGCTAGCCGTGGCGCACTAACCCCTTCAGGCTGTTTTCACACCGACAATCCTAGATCTCTCCCTGCGCTCCGACCGAAGCCCGAGTCTCAGCTCGCAGCCCCGCCCGCCCCGGCGGCTGAGCAGACGAGCCTCTCGGGCTGGTGAGTGCCGGTCGGCGCCGATCCTCTGTGCGGGAATCTCTCCGCTTTGCCCTCCGCACCCCTGTGGCTGCGCTCTCCTCCGCGGCTCCAAAGCTTCCCCCCTGCCCACCCCTATCCCCACCAGTAAACGGTCTCCCTAGTGTGTGGAAACCTTTCCTCCTTTACGGCTCCCTCCCACCGGCGCAGGTCTGGTCCCTATTCTTTTGTCTCTGTTTATTCTTTTTTCTTTTGCCCTACCCAGTTACGTGGGGAGTTTCTTGCCTTTTGGGAGGTCTGAGGTCTTCTGCCAGCGTTCAGTAGGTGTTCTGTAGGAGCTGTTCCACGTGTAGATGTATTTCTGATGTATCTGTGGGGAGGAAGGTGATCTCTGCATCTTACTCTTCCGCCATCTTCCTCAACTGTCGAAAAAATTTTTTTAAGGGAGGGAGAAAAGAAAACTCTGCTCTGAGAATACAGCCGTTTTGTACTTTTCACTGTCATTCATAATTAGATCACAGTTTCTTCCCCACCAACAACTTCACTGATACTCCGTAGTCCCGAGCTGGCTTTTTAGTTGCAGTTGACACTCTTGACCTCCTTTTCCCTTTTGAAGCAGTCTTTCCCCTTGGCTTCTAAACATTCAACTCCTTTGTTTTTTTTCCCACTCTGGCTGATGCTCTTACATGGCCCCCAGTTGCCGGTCCATCTATACACTGATCACTCCCACACGTACGTACATCCTGCAGAGACCTTGCTCTTGAGCTCTGGACTCACACATCCAAATGCCATTTGGACGTCTCCATGCTGCTGTGTTACAGCCACACAAACTCAGCGAATCCACAACAGAACTTAGAGTCATTCTGCCACCTCCTCCTGCCCTGTGCTCCCTGTTGGCACATTGCTCCACTGCTCTCCAGACCCTGGACAGCTCTCAGTTTCTGTCTCCCTCCACCCCTTAAATCTCCAAGTCTTCTGCTCATCTCCAGATGTACTGGCTTCCCATGAACGCTCCCTGGCTTCTGCTTCTTCAGGTTCTCAGTTTGGAGGTTACCTTCTTTAGGAAACTTTCCCTGAACCTTCCATCTGAGTCATCTGCCCTTCTTAGGCATTCCTTTCTTAAATTCTTGTTTGTGGCATCGCAGCACTTAAAACCACCTAATTGAATCTCCAATTTACTTGACCTCATCCTCCCCAAGACCACAAACTTCTTGAAATCAGCCTGTCTCTTATCCCCATCCCCAGGTGGCCTTCCCTCATTGTCACCTCCTGGGCAGTCCCTTGGACTTGTTGCCACCATGCCCCACTTTTTCCTGTCCCTTCATTGTTGCTGCCTCTCCTGACCTCTTTCTGACCTCTCTAAGGGAGGCACTCTGTGCAGCCCATCTGGGAAGCTGGTCCTTAGTAATGTGCCCACCAGGAGCAGCCTGTTGTGTGCCTGGGTCAGAATATTTGTAAGAATGGCCTAATGGGGATGAAGCCACCTCGTTTGCCTAAGGCAGGATTAATGAATAAGGAGGGGAAGGTACAGAAGGAAGCATCCTGAGAGCTGCAGCTAACAAAGTCAATCACATTGTGAAGAGCATAGTTAAATGGTGCTGCTTTTTCCTTCTCCTGTTCTCTGAATCAATTGGCTCCTTCTTCTTCTTAAGTCCTGACATTCCCAAGACAATTATGGGAAGAGTGCCCAACAGAGCATCTCCAGCCTCTATCCACATGGTCCTTGTTGCCATAGCAGCCTCTGGGCAGATCCCCTATATTCCCAAAGCCCCTGTACAGCTGTGACGAGGAGGTAAAGGTGGCACTGTCAGAAGACATTTCTCCCTTGGTTACTCACCCACGGGTGATGTCCTTCTGTGGTCCAGCAGTCAGGATGAATGTTCCTGCTTGATGGCTCCATAAGGCAGGATATAAAATGCCCGGGTCACCATTACCCGCCTACATACGTTAGGCTTCATTGCCTGTGCATCTGAGAGCAAACCTCTTTTTTCTTCTTGTAGCACTAGAAAAAGATAATTTTCCCTTAAAGCCCTGAAAAATGTCTCGAAAATATGAAAAAGTTTCAAGAAAACTAAAGGACTGCTAACTTGTCTTGGAAAATCAATGTGAAATGCTTTGGGTTAAGGTTTATTTAAAAAAGAAATACACCTTCAAAATTTTACAGGAGGTCATACATTGTTTTCATTCTCCGATGGGCTCCCAGGGGGAAATCCCTTAAAATAACTTTGTTTATTAGTCTTTGACTAATTCACTAGATAAAATCACTGTGTATAAAATAGCAACTTTATGAAGGTGGTGAGTAATTCTGTAGATTCCACTGAGGCCTGGAACTTTGAGCTTTGCTATAAATTATGGTACCTGTTGCAGTTCTGTACCACACACACGATGGGAACATTTTTTTCTGAACTGATAAACTGGAACTAAACTAGTTGTGTGAAGTACCTTCTTAAGATCTTTAACCAATTATTTCTAAATATACAGAACATAAATTTATGAGTTACGTCATTTATACAAACATCTATATTGAAAATAAAAACCGAATTTCACCACTGACGTTTGATAAAGGATGCTCTTGGAAAGAAAATTATAGAATATCCGATATTTGCAAGCTACTGTCATTAAAATGTTTAAGTAAAAAAAATAAGTTTTAAAGGAAAATATGGACAAATAGTGACCTCTGTTTAAAATGAACATCAATTGCTAGATGACAACAAATCAAATTCTGGATTAGCAAAGACAAATTAATTTTGCGATTTAACTCCATAGATAAAGAAGGACTGAGAATCAAACGTAATAGGCTATGTTAACATTGCTAGTCTACGGGAAAAAAAAAGGAAAAGAATAGCAGACCCAGATGGAAACAGAAGCAACAGCGAGAGCGTGCTTTATTTTGGCATATTTTTAGCTGAACATATAGAATTCAAACATTTTTAAATGATGTTTAAGAAAAATCAGATGAAAAATTTATTTACTCTGGGAAATATTTGGAAGTACTTCCAATAACGGAGAAACTATATTCTACCTCACAAGAGCTACGATATGCTTTCCTCTTCTGAATTAAGGGTTTTGCTGTCTTCTGGGAGAGAGGAGGAAAGCCCGTTTGATGCTCCAATATTTCTACTCTTTTAGCTAATTTATTGCAAGAGCGCCTGCATGTGACTGCTGCCTACTATTTCATTTTGTAGGATGTCTTCAAAGTCTTTTGAGGATAGGGTCACAATTCACCACGTTTTACCCGTGACCTTGAGAACCGTTCGTATAAGGTCAAGAGAGGACATCCATCCCCCAGAGATGACCTTGCCAACACTTACCATCTGTTGCTTGAGCACCATCTTCTTATGGGTCCCTGTGGGCTTCAGTCCCAGCCTTCGAGCCAACCCAATAGGGCTGTGTCATGTCTTCAGATGTGCGCTATGCTCTCCCACATGAAATCTCCCACCATTACTGGGACACGCCTCTCTTTTACCCCCAAGCTCTTCTCAGAATGTTCTTCTCCACTTATCTGACTGGCAAACTTCTACTCATGCATCAGCGCCCAGGTCCCGCCAGCTCCTCAGTGATGCCTTCTCCAGTTGTCTCAGGGCAACCTAACTGCTCCTGTGGACCGTCACTGCCCTCCACTCACCTGTGACCTGACACTTACCATGCTGGGCGGCACTTCACCCACTCTGAGTCTCCCTGTGAAGCTGAGTCATTCCGTGGCCACAGCTCACGGTGTCTGGCACACAGCAGGTACCCCATCAATGTTTGTTCTGCAGATTAGTGCTTGAAAAGAGACAGACTGGATACAGGTCTAAGTTTCTATATATTTGAAAAGATAAAGTATTTCCAACTAATTTTTTTTTTTTTTTTACCACGAATGTTTTTGAGATTTAAGACAGCTTGAGTTTGAATTACAGCATTCACAATTGAAATTTAATTGTTTATATCATAACTCATACGGCATATTAGAATTTTATTTATTTATTGGTCCCCTGCCCACACTCCCGCGTGGCATGTGGGATCTTAGTTCCCCAACCAGGGATGGAAACCACGCCCCTTGCAGTGGAAGCACAGAGCCTTAATCACTGGACCATCAGGGAAGTCCCTAGAATTTTTATTTTTAAGCAGTGAATTCAGTTCTCTAAATGCACCCATCCCACCCTCCACCCAGAGTGTTGGAGTCTCTATGTAATCATATTATGGATTGTACATTTTGAGTGGAAATTCTGCCAGATCCTTATTCCAATATTGATTTGTATCACATATGGGTGTGTGAGTGTGTGTGGGTGTGTTAGGAGCTGGGGCCTGTGAAGATGGTGAAGGAACAAAATGGGTGTAGACAAACGGGGCATCCAAAGGGCAAGGCCCTGGGAAGGAGCCTTTCAGGCTGACAAACCCGCTGTGCATCTCATCTCCAGGTGTCTCTGCCTTGTGCATCCCATACAGTGGTTACAGAGAGGGTTTCCCATCCTCTGCCCCTCCTTGCTTTTGAGTGAGTTGATATGAATACAAATGTGCACACTAGTTAGAATACAAACGTGTATGCTTGCTAAATACTGGAGCAGTGATAGTCTAATCTGTGTCTAAAGTCTCTTTATCTGGTATTTTTAACACAATGCTCTAAACAACAGCACCCACAATTATTCTCCATTAAATGTGGCGCCATTGATGACTTCCCTTAGTGATTAAAGTGTCCAGGACAAGCACCCACACCTGCGGGGCACAAATAATGGATTGCTGCTTTGACAGCAGGTCTGCATCCCTGGCTTCTCTATTAAACAGTCTGCCTTCCTGTCCCAGGTGGCTAAACTCAGGGCAGAGACCAGGTTGATACGACTGATCTCCACCTCTCAGTGCCTCACCCAGGACTGTGCTCACGTGACATCAGATTCAAACAATCAACAACACTCTCATTTCCTAGGTGTGCCCCGAAAGAGTGGTTGAATTTTCCTTCTTTCGTTACTTACTGATTCTTCATATTTCTGCAAATGGTCACATCTTTAATTCATTTGTGACACACTCTTTTAACTGAGAAAATATTATTTCAAGTTTTGGTAGAATTTGCTATGTAGGAATCACAATGCTACCTGTAAATGTTAACTATTCTATTACGAATCATTCAAAGGTTATTTTTTAGAAAATATTAATAGAATGTAAAGCATTTTATTTCATATGCTTTAAAATCTAATCATCAATTACTTCAAATGACCTACATGTCCAACTCCTGTTTCTAAGGAAAGCATGACCTCCTGCCTCATCTATTCTGTTGCTACCCATTAAAATATGCCATTTACCTCCATTAGAAGGAGAAAAAGGTGCAAAATCCCCAGGTATCACTACTTAGCAACCTGTTCCTGGGGAGTCAATAGCCTCATTTTTCTTTTCCTCTTTTCATTTGAAAAATACTTATCTAGTAAAAGAGAAACACTTCTCGCTGCTGGAGAATATATTTCCCAGGACTTCATTAAACCAAGTAATAGAATCAGTGTTTAGATGATTAAGTAGGTATATAAGCTTTCACAAAAAGAAAATCTAATTAAGATGGTACTCGTAGAAATCAAGACACGAATAATTAACAAAAATAACTGCGGCTGGTCTAGGAGAGGGCTATGCAAATGTGAGGCAGTGTTATTATTACACGTGCAATGGTACAACGTTTTGGTGAGCTTTTAGGGTTATAAGTATGCAGGGTGCCCTGCCTGTGAAATATGTACTGCAGGACAGGCACACCTCGTTTTATTGTGCTTCATTAAAAAAATTTTTTTTATCGTGCTTCACAGACATTGCGTGTTTTACAGATTGAAGGTTTAGGGCAAACCTGTGTCAAGCAAGTCTATTGGCACCATTTTTCCAACAGCATTTGCTCACTTCGTGTGTCTGTGTCACATTTTGGTAATTCTCACAATATTTCAAATTTTCCCATTATTATATTTGTTATGTGACCTGGGATCAGTGATCTTTGATGTTACTATTACAACTTGAAGGTTCAGGTGATGGCTAGCATATTTTTAGCTTTTTAAATTAAGGTATGTACATTGTTTTTTAAAGAATTAATGCTATTGCACACTTAATAGACTGAAGTATAGTGTAAACATAACTTTTATATGCTCTGGGAAACCAAAAAATTTGAGTGGTTTGCTTTATTGAGATACTCACTTTATTGCGGGTCTGGAACTGAACCCACAATATCTTCAAAGCATGCCTGTAAACTATTTTATTCCAATTATCTTTATCTTTTTACAAGCCCTCTGTACTGTTTCAGAAGTTAGAAAACAAGCCATAATTCCTAGAACTTGCATTCCTGGTGACAGGTTAATTCATCCCACACAAAAAGTCATGCTCAAGTTTGCCAACCAGGCTGAGGCATGAGGAAGACCAGTGCATCACAGAATCACCTCTGTGCTTTGCCCTTGAGGGGCACTTTGGAATTTGCCCACAGCATTCTAAACTCTTCCCCATTGGTAGCATGCCTGAAAAATTACACATGGAGCAAAACGTTTGATAAAAATATATTTAAAACAAGCAAGAAAAAAATAGTTTTGACCTTAAGGATAATGTTCACCATTCTTTTAACCAAGAAGAGTTAAATACTATGTATAATGATTTCAAGTACCAACTTATAAAAGATGTGATAAATCAGAAAGCAAAGAACAGGAGGACCCTTTTTTTCAGAAAAATGTATTTGCAATTCAAATGTTCATATAAAAAGCATAAATTTAAAAAAGTTCATAGATGTGTGTTTTTAGAAGTGCTATGGTTTTGCCATTCACTGCAATTACATTCCAAAATGTGCAGGGTGGTCCACACCGCACCTTCATAGCTTTGTCACACTGAAGTCACTCTCATCACAACCTCCCCCGAGCTGTTATCTTCTGACAAATCTTCATGGGGCCTCATCCGATTGAACAGATGTAATAACATGTAGCCACACTGAAACCTTGGGGAGGTCAACTGTGTTGGGTGGACCAAGTTCCTGTTTCGTAGAGCTGTCAATGGCAACCATAAAGTTCTGCTTGTGGAAGACTCTCCCCGGCTACTTTCTTCGATGTCTGTGGCTTTGTCATAATTTAATACATCCCAGTGTAAGTTGACAGCTCGCCAGCGTTTAAACACTCTGTAAACTGCAGCTCCTTCATGGACAATGAGACCTAAATTTGAGGGAAAAATGAAAAAGACTGGTCATCATCAAAAGTTGAGAGTGTTATTTTGTATACAAGTAAGATTAAAGATATAGTCGATTCTCTGTTACGCATCATCATCAAAAACGTGGTATTCTGACTGCTCAAATACTATGTGTAATGGCAAGCTACTACCTGTATTACACAGGATTTGTCAATATTCACAAATAAGAATCCACTGCCATGCAGACCGTAAAGTCATCATGGGTATAAATTACTTGCTCCATTATGGCTCAGAACACCCTTAGGCATTTACGTTGCCTTAGGAGAACCATTAGGTTCATTTCTTCATTCAGCATCTCTTTCTTGAGTGCCCACTGTGAGCCAAGCAATGTGTTAGGGACTTGGTCCCAGTTGGCAACTTGGTTTGTGAAAGAGACAAATATCAAGGTCACTGCCATCTCCCCAGCTTCTAGAACAATGCCTGACACACAGGAGATACGATCGAACCTTTTGTTATTTTTCCTCTCCTCAACAATTCAGTAAATATTTATTAAACGTCTACTTGAGAGATTTATGTATATTATCTCATTTATTTCTCACCACCCCCTTACAAAGTAAGCACTAGCATGTCCCCCATTTTACAAACAAGAAGTTGCTCAAGAGCAGACAGGTGGCAGCGGTGGAGCAGGGACTCAAACCCAGGCAGGCGGGCTCCAGAGGGCTCTTTGCTGCTATACAGGGAATTGATGATTCCATATTTCTGAGACAAACCTTCAGGAAAGTAAACAAAATAATACGGGAACCTTGGGGACTACAAACTAGCCAACCATAAGTTGGATATGGTGCCCTGTCCCATGGCTCCATCTCCACCATCCACTCCAGATCCCACCATACCCTGCATTTTTCACACATTTATATTTCAATGTGTAGTCCAAAAGCTTTTGAATCTGTGACCTAACACAAAAAGGAGTTCCTGGTGGGGAGGTCCCTTCAGGTAGAAAAGTGAGGGGGAGCTTCTCTCAGAGGGATTTGCAGCTCCATTGAAAGTTGGAGGAGAAGCCAATGAAGCCTTTCCTAAGAATGGAACATGGCACGTAAGGAGGATGTGTCAGTTTTGACACCATCACTTTTAACCAAAATTTGAAAATGAGAAGATCTTACCACCTCCTAGCATTTAGAATCTCGGGAGTATGTCCTAGAGAAGCTCTCATAAATATGAAAAAAGAAGCATGTTCAAAAATGTTTATTACATATTTGTTTGAGGGAAAAAACCGCAAACCATCTCAATGTCCATCCTGAGAAGAATGGACAAATTGTACTGGGTGGATCTAAAGGACTACAGCAATGAAAGAGAAGGGAACGAAGTCACATGCACTAACACGGATAAGTCTTAAAATAAGAGTGGAAATCTCAAAGCCACATAACAAATGAAAATTTCAGAAGTATAAATGATTGGAGTGAAGAAATACTATACATTTTTATGGATACAGATACATATGGTTAAAATGTTAAAACGTGCATGGGAATAATAACCATTAAATTCATGATAGTGGGGGGGGGTGAAATTGGAGAGAGGCTTCAAAGAGGGCTTTCTATCGTGCCTTTAATATCGTGGTTTTTTTAAGCTGAGTGGTGGGGATATGAATGTTTAACGTGTTATTCTATATACTTTTCATGTACCCAAATAATTCATAATTTCAAAAGTTATGGAAAATTTATTAGGAAAGTTGACCTAAGGTGGGTTGAAGAATAGACAAGAGAAGTAGGGGAGACAAGTAAGGAGGTTACCGCGTTATATGTGAGGAGCAGAGAGTTAGCAGTAAGGAGAACACAGAGAAACAAAGCAATAAACTTGTCAGAGGAAAAACTGACAGAAATTGTAAATGCAAGAAGGGGCAAAAAAAAATCAGAGGCTCACATTTTTAAGGCTAGAAGACTGGGTGACTGAAAGGATGATAGTAACCTTCCCAGAGGTATAATGAGTACGGGTTTTGAACAAGTTTTTATTGAGGAGATTCTTTCTTTTTTTTTTGTCAACTAAAACAATGCCACAGAGGTGATGGACATACCCAGTCTTTGAAAAATCACACCTACCTAATATGAGAATTTAAAATTTACATCTATCCCTTACCAGGAGACAAACTCCTGGCACACGTGACTTAAGAGCATTCCAAAGATACTAACATAGGCCATTAAAAGATGCATATGCTCTAATAAATAGAAACGTCTTAAGCCCAATTATTGTACACCACCAAAATAATGAGAAGTAATGTAAACTTCTGTTCATCATAGCAATTCAATGGTTTGATCCCTTTTTCCTAAAGAATAATCAGAGTTGACCCAACTGACCAGATGTTTTGGGGAAACAGTCAGAATTATAAGTCAAGACTACCAGAATTTAATTGATAATTCTAATATCAGCTTTCTGAAATCTCCCTGGCTAACGATTTAACTTTTCTGGTTCTGTTTTTCCTCCTTAAAATGCAATTGGAATGCCTAATCTATACATTCAGTGGGATGGTATGAAGATAACTTGGAATTCATGAACTATAAAGCACTCAGATTTCTTTGGAGATGGTAACTATCTAAATACAAGACATTGTTATTGATTAAAAAATCAATAGTGAATCTATGTGGTGAGAAGCATTCATTCACACTAATCATAAGACCATTACAGTCTGCAACAGGTTCATTCTTGTTAAGTGCAGTGACGGGGGGCTGACTTCACCAGGGGAAACCACTCGTTTCACAGGATCCTCTTCTTTTTTTTTTTTTTTAGTGATTTCCTTTGAAAGGCCAGAAATCAGATCATTTACTCTAGCTGAAAGTCACTTTCTGGGAATATATTCCTGGTAGCACTTTTCTAAATATTATACATAAATCTACCCAATGTGCAGCAATAAATCCCATAGGTCTTTATAGTACATTTTGAACTAAATTTAAAGAAAGAGAACTACTTGAAGTTCTCATGAAGACATAGTCGTCCTGAATTTCCAGCTCCATGTGCTGCTTCTTCATTGCATTCAGGTCATGAGTGACGTTTAGACTTTGCTTTATTCCCCATGAAAGTTTGGAATTACTCCTCATCCTCTAGAGGCTTAAATTTTACTGAAATAGGAGGAACCCCATCTCACCCTCCTTTGTAATGTACACTTTTCCCCTTTCTCCTTAAGATTTTTCTGGGGCAGTGGCAAATGCCACTTGTTCTAGTGGTTATGAGGAGACTTGACTACTGTGATCATTGAAATCCAGAGGTAAGGATTCATTTAACTCTAGAACAATGTGTTGGGAATCTGGCTATGAAAAATCGTACTGCCCTCCTGTCTTACTGTGATAGGTCCCCTCTTGTTTCATAACTGATCAGTTCACATCCTTGAGTAAGCCTTCACTCTCTGTGTAATACCTCAAGTTAAGCCTTAAAATGAATCTGTCACCTTGACATTTCAGGTCATAGGAAGACGGGCTTGGATTTGCTCCATCTGAGTCACTAACTCTGAAGGGAAAAGCAATTACAATTTCTATAAAATGTAAATATTAAATGTTACTTGCTACATTATTAATGGCAAAGGTGTCAACAAGGTGTGATTCATGGGAACTTGGGGTTTTGAAACTTGAGGAGCGTGTGTGTGTGTGTGTAGGTGTCCCTGTGTGGGCAGTTGGTTGTTTCTTATCATTTTCTTGCCAGTAACATTAATTGGAGCATTCCCTTATTGATGTGCAAAGGAACATTTTTGTTAGGGAATAATCTTTCACGACAGAGCAGGTTTAAGTATTTTCTGGTTTCATTGAAATAAAAGCACAGTGTTTACGTAAGTAAAATATATCCCAAATTTGGAAATGGTGTGTTAGTTGAAATTCTAGGCTAACTACCCACGAAATAATGGGAAGGCTCTCAAGGTACACAGACCCACACATGTGCGTGTGTGCACACACATGTACACACTCACCATTTGTCTATGTTTATTTCAATATAGACAAATGGTGTGTTACAATTAACAGAAACTTGCAAAATTTATGTTCAAATACAAACAAATGTTGATATTAACTACCAAACCACCAGTCTAACCATTTCACTTCTTGTGTTGCTTGTTTCAGCTTTTGTTTGAATAGATTTGGTCATTTTTCATAATTTAAAAACTAAATTTTTATCAACGGTCTGTTCTGTGCCAAGAGCTTTTACATGCACATTTTTCATTTAATCTTGACTGCGACTCTACAAATATATATTATTGAATAGTTTCATAGTTAAGGAAATTGAGACCTAGAGAGATTTAGCCAATTGTCCAACATTATGAAGATATCAGCTCTGAGAAGGAAGCCCAAAATTTGTCTATATGTAAACCTTGAGTGCTACAGTGCTATTCATTCTAAATATCCAGTGGATGGCAGCCTCTCCTAGTCATAGAATGACCAACTGAAAGAGATATTGCTATGGACTGAATGTTTGTATCTCCCCCAAATTCATATGTTGAAGCCCCAATCTGCAACATGATGGTATTTAGAGGTGGGATCTTTGGGAGGTAATTCATGAGGGTGATTAATGCTCTTATAAAAAGAGGGAGAGTCATAAGTTTTCTGTGTGTGTGTGTGTGTGTGTGTGTGTGTGTGCGTGCATGCACCAAGGAAAGGCCATGTGACAGTATAACGAGAAGATGGCTGTCTGCAAACCAAGAAGAGAGCCCTCACCAGACTGAATATGCCAGCACCCTGACCTTGGACTTCCCACAGCCTTCAGAACTGTAGGAAATAAATGTTGTTTAAGCCACCCAGGCTGTGGTATTTTGTTATAGCAGCTCAAACAGGCTAAGACAGGCTGGGTATAAAAACAACTTCATCCTCATTTAAAATATGAGTAAATTAAGCCCCGGAGACTATGATTTGGGCAAAGTTATACAATTAGTTGCCATTTTTAATATCCTTGTGTGTCACCGATACTGTTTCATCTCTAGGAGTGCCAATAAAACAGTGCCTTCCATCTGTCCCCATCCTAGGAGAGAAAAGGGTTGAGGAACCTTATATGAAGGCAACACTGTAAGTGGTGAACACTCCATCTGGTAAGCTGCACTCATCCTGAGCTTTCCCAAGAAATGTAAGATCCTGATAACACAGCCTAAACGCCTGTGTGCTGTTCAATCACAGAGACCCTTGGGAAAGCTAAAGAAGTCGCAGCTCGCAGCTCGCAGCGGATGTTCCGCCAGAAAAGGTTCTCCTGATTGTGTGAAAATGTCTATGATTTCTCAGTTAAATTTAACCATTCTCCCTGGCCAAGATTCTCATTCTCATCCTCCCTCTCTCCCCCTACCTCTCTCAGTGAGTTTCCATAGAACCAAACTCTATACGTATAATTGTGTCATTCTGGAAAGTCAGCGTGTGCACCAGGAGCAGAATGGTGACTTTGGGGCCCCTATGGTTACAGTTAAGAAGAACAGGGCTTCCCTGGTGGTGCAGTGGTTGAGAATCTGCCTGCCAATGCAGGGGACTCGGGTTTGAGCCCTGGTCTGGGAAGATCCCACATGCCGCGGAACAACTAAGCCCGTGAGCCACAACTACTGAGCCTGCGCATCTGGAGCTTGGGCTCTGCGACAAGAGAGTCCGCGACAGTGAGAGGCCTGCGCACCGTGACAAAGAGTGGCCCCCGCTTGCCGCAACTAGAAAAAGCCCACGCGCAGAAATGAAGACCCAACACAGCCAAAAATAAATAAAAATAAATAAATAAATAAATAATTTTAAAAATTAAAAAAAAAAAGAACAGATTAGAGAAGATTAGAGTCAACCTCGTAAAGTGGCTCCATTTTTTAGTCCTTAATTCCCACTGCAATTTGGGGAAGACCAGAGTGTGGTTGCACAAAAGAGGGTTAACTAAATGAGACTGTGGCCCAAGATACCCTTTGTTGGGAATCATCGTTGCTAGAATGTAATCAAACGCATGAATCCTCCTGGCACATCTTCTCCTAAGATGCTCTACATTTAAATGCCCAACCATTATGGAAACTTAGATGTAAGTGTAGAGGTAATCACTTTAAAAGTTACTCTTCCATTGTTGAATCTTGTTAATATGAATCTTGAAGAAATAAGCACAAGTCATTTCTATATACACCGAATGGTTTTTGTTGGGACTCAACTATATATGAAGCTTAAAGTAAAACAAAAACCAGGAAAGAAAAAAAAAAGCAAAAATATAAAACTTAAAGAGAGATCTAAAGATTGAAAGACAATACATATTCCATTACAGAAATCACTAAGCTCACAAAAGAAAGCTATCATCAGCTGATATCCTAAGATCTAGGCCTCTGGGAACTACAATATCCTGATTATATATGGGGATTTTTGTGAAACATATTTCCAATATTGCCCATCAGAACAAATAATGAAAAGAAATATCCTGCATAAAATGTACTTATATCTCTAAAAGATGAGTTGATTCTTATATATATATATATATATACGAACCAAGTTGAGAAGATGACCAAGGCTGGTCATCAAAGTTTAAAGCTCAGGGGTTCAAACACAGATTCATCATTAGCATTGGTAGTAAAATCTTCTTTGCTAAGAAATGTGATAAGGACAACGAATTATTCAGAAACTTTCCACAACATGAAAACCCTTGACACTAGAGGCTGGCTAGTTTCCAAATATAGATGATCTAATCCACCTCACCCCCGAAGTAAAGAACAGCACACATGAAGAAATGATTATGACAATGATTATGACAACAGAGCCTAAATGACCGTTTCTCTGAGAGCACACAAAAGGAAATTCATGGTGTTTGTTTTACAACACTGCCACCCTCTATGTCTTCCTCTCCACTCAATGAAATCTGCCGTCATCAGCCTGGTTGCAAAGAACACATTTATGCTGTCCCTTCAGTGCTGATGACCAACACTGCCTGGGCACAGAACAAGATGCAAAGGCAAATTTTAACACGGAGTGTAACCTCTCACTAGTTGGCAGTGAGGGAAGCACCCCCTTTTCTAGAAGGTCTTGACCAAGGTTGGATCTGGTTCTTAACCTACCATCTTTATTTCAGTTAATGATCATCCCCCGAGTCAGTTAAGCTGAAACCCAAGAATCACCTAGACTAGTCTATCCTCTTGCATAAAATTCTGCTAATTCTGTCTTCTTAGGAAATCTGAGATAAAACCATGAAACAGAGAATCATCTCTCCGTGACCCCAATCAGTCATGTGCTCCCTGAGGACAGGAACCCTATTCCTACTTCAATTACTGTCATGAATCCAATAGTTACAAAATGACTGTGCCCAGGCCAAAAGCCTAAGAGGCAGACATGGATTCCTCTCTTCTATTTCCAGGCAAAACAGGAGAATTAAAAAAATGCTGTCCATTTATCTGACCACTTGCTCTTCTAAGAAGCCAACCAATCAATCAATTATTTTAATGATTTTTTTTCTTCCTTAGTAGAGAGGAGATTCCGCTGAACTTTCAATTACTAGCCCTGGAGCACAAATCTACCATAGGCATATTCACAGAATATTCCTCAAAAGCTGCAAACTTGTTATACATTATAAAATACATATGTTAATTTTTTAAAAAAAGGATTAAAAGAATTCACTGGAGAGAAGAATTGTTATATTATCTAAGTTTCCATCCAAAAGCGCTTGAGGAAAAAAAGATCTATGGATATGATTATTTCAATAAAAGAAATAAAGGAATGAGTCCAATACTTGTATAGGTAATAAAGGTATCCTAGAGTTCCCCTGTAACTGGGAGCATGATTTAGAATCGGTTTAATTTCAGCTGACTACAACTCCAATTCATGGATGGATGGAACACCTGGTAGCAAAGAGTAACATCATATCACAGAGATGAGAAGTTGTCAAACGTAGTCACTGAATTTCAAAATTAGGAAATATTGGGTATGATTTAACCCAACCTGTTCATATGGGGGGCGATGAACTCTCTGAGGCCCAGAGAAGTGACACGGCTTGACCAATGGGCCACAGTTAAGTGTCCAAGCCCAGAATCAGAGCCAGACCCCTGATGCCTGATCCAATGCATTCCCTCTGCAAGCACTCAGATCTCAGGAGCCACCCCTGGCTGAAGGTGGTCCTCACTAGTGTCTATTTGGCCCAAGGGATATTACACTGACTTTGAAGTAGACAGAATCAAGATCTCTTTTCAGACTAAGATGGTCAGTTCTGCTCTGGCCTTTATGCTAAAGTGTGCATTGCAGCATCTGGATAGGAGATGGGAGTGATCCTCCCAGTTCATAAAATAAATAACTCTGCAAACCCCAATATTACAGTATTTGGTTAAAAAGCCTATCAATGTCTATCTTCTGGGTTAATTAATGCCTCAAGGATTGGGAATCTACTTTGGCAGATTTCCATTTGTTTCCCACACTCTGGACCAAAGCCAGTTCTTAGAATGAGTCTATTAGTGGACTTTTCCTAGTGGCAAGTCAAGATATGTACAACTAATGTTCCCTTCCATCTCCAATGGATAAACTGTCTACTCCAAACTTGCAGATTATGATTTTATTAATCTTTGGGGTAAACAATACATGTATTGCTTGTTCCATTTCAGGGGTGAGAACAGCATTTTAAAAGTTTTAATTGAACTAATTAAAACCTGTTTATCTTTGGACCTGACATAGGCTATTTCACATTTGTTGGCTTTGCTTTTCATTTCTCTTAAATCACACAGACTGCGGGTAAAAATTCCAAACAGAAGCTGCCATCTCAGCATAAGTACAGTTTCTAATTCTTTGAATTCATCCACATAACATCAGTAAGATTTTTTAATTGAAAAAGCAATAAAAAAATTTTACCCTGAATATAAAAATGTTCAGACCTTAAGTTTCCTTAATATTCTATTCTGTGATCTAGCAAGAAAATTCAAGGTTGAGATGTGATTCTTTACATAAATTATTCTTATCAAGAAACTGTTTCACTCAGAACGATGCAAAGAGAGAGAAATGGCTTTTGGTATATGGTATATTAATATTTTCCATTCTCTTTATTAATGTTTCTGTATGTTGTGGTTCTATGAATTTACAGTAAATAAAGGCTTCACAAAACAGCTACATTATTTTGGGTTTCTAGGGAAAATTTTTTCTCTATTTCGGATCTAAAATCAGTAGTTAAAGAAGGTATTTATTCCTGATTCCGTGCCTTAGGTGTTCGAGACAGCAACTGACAAGTAGTTTCACTTTATTGAATAGACAACATTTTGTAAGTTAGCCATTTGAGGTCACCGTATAAGGAGATAGATAGAATTAATCACATAAATATTTTTACACAGGCTCTGGAGCTGCAGTGTCCGGAGTCCAATCTTGGGTCCCTCTTCCAATCTGTGTGACCTCCGGAAACTGGTCAATGGCACCTTAGTTTTCTCATCTCTGAGGTGAGGAGAACAGTACCTACACCTCATAAGGTTGTTGTGAGGACTGAGTGTGAAAATGCAGGTAAAGTGCTTAGAATGTTGCCTGGACCAGGGTAAACACACTCTTAGTCATCACTGGAGATTTGATTTTAAAAAAACCTCCTTTCAACATATTTGGAAGCAGTTGAAAACATATACAGGCTCCACTTCTCTGCTCCTCTGTGTGCTTCCTCATGACCCCAGAGAGACCCTGGCAGCGCACCGCAGTCCCACATCCTCTGTGTGCTAAGTAAGAGCATCATTTAGAAAAATCATGTTCACACTCTCCGTCGTGAGAAAGTTCTTTGTTGCAAAATGGTGTGAAGCCAGGAGGCCCCCAAAGAGGTCGGTGCCAGTTCTGAAGAACAACCTCCAGGTTCTTAGGTTAAGGGAACTGTGTCATCTTGTCATGGTTCCCATTATCATGGTCCACTCTGCTTTCTCTTCCAAGGAAAACGTCCCATGTCCAAGCTGAAGTGGCTTCTTTAATAACCTCATTTTAGAGTAGCCTAGGGATGTACTCAGATCTCTCTAAATAGTAGTTGCAATTGTTCCAACCCTCATGTGTTTAGAAATCACACAGCCACTCTCGTGGAAAACAGTAAAGACAAAGAAAGAGTGAAGTCGCACAATACGCACGCACGCGCGCGCGCACGCGCGTGCGAATGCTCACATACAGAGCGAAGCCACAAGGGATGTCCCCTCCTGACGCCTCAGCTGACCCCTACAATCTCAGATGATTTGTCCCCTGGCTCCTGGATCTCCTCAGCCCCACAGACCCACACTCCTCAGGTCCATGTGGAAGACTTGACCATGACCTGACCTGCATAACCCTTGCCCTCTGCTGTCCCTCCTTCACTCCACCCCGGGCCTTTCCCTTCCAGAAACTGGTCCAAGTGCAAAAGCCCTGACGCTGTACCAGCACTGCCGACAACCACCACCTCCACTGCTTCTCACTCACCCGCTTTCTTCCTTTCAACGAGTGCACCCGTTCTAATTCCTGAAGACCTCGAGCCCCTCTACTGGGCAGTCTTTCCCCACTCTGCCAGCCACTGAGAAAGCAACCCCATCCTGTAATCACCCTCCAGCACTCAAGGTGAAGGGCAAGGCTCATCTCGCTGCCGGTCTTGCAGCAGCTCTGTATATAAAACCTCATCCTAGCCCAGTCTCACCATTTCACCGCTCTGCACTCACTCTCGGCGCTGGTGGGCAAGAATGCACAGCCTCACAGCCCTGGGTGTCGGGCCGCCGCCAGCGCAGCGTCGGGAGGGCACGCGGGCGCGCGCAGTGGTTCTTCGCGTCTCCTGGCTCAGCGCTCCTCCCCGAAGCCCTGCGCTGCTGTCATGTTCAATTCTCTCCGCAGACTCCTGTCCCCAGCCTGTGCCTCCCGTCTCCACAGATGAGCACACTACCTGCCTGCCTGACGAAGGGGAGATCTTCGGCAAGGAGGGCCGTCCGTTTACGCTCCCAGAGCAGCGCGTGCGGCATCTCCAGCTGCGCCCGCCCTCTCCTCGCCTGCCTGCCCATCTCAGGGGTGAGGGCGCCCTTCCTGAGCAAGACACGGACCCCTCCCCTGTGTGCTGGGCTCTATCTCCGCACCTCAGGGGCATCAAGCTGTCCCCTCCCACCTGGATCTTCAGTCTGCCTTCTGATTTCTTCCGGGTCTGTCTTCTCAGCATTTTGCTCAAACCTCGCTCCACCATTAAAACAAATAAACAGGAACTTTCCTCAATTCTACACGCGCCCCCCCCCCACCCGATTCTACCCTCATTTAACTGTGCCCCTTTTCAGCCAAGACTTATAAACTTACATTTTGAGCCCCTTCTGCCTATCCCAGCCATTCTCAGCAATCTTGTGTCTATCCACCGAACCCCCGTATTGCCAGATCCAGTGATACGTTTTGTCTTGATTTCACCTGCTCTTGGTAAGGCATCTGGCACTGTTGGCCACTTGCTCCTCTGCCCCGGTCCCTTCCTCCCCTCGCCCGGCCCCACTCCCTCCTCCTGTGGCCGCTCTCCCCTCTCTGCCTGCTCTGTGTCTCACTGTGCTCTGCAAACTGCCGCTCATATCACCTGAATCACCTGCCCTCGCAGACGCTGGTTTCGACCATCAGATACAAATCCCCGGCTCAACTTTCCAACCCTAAGTATGATTAACCTTCCCCCACCTGCACTCACATATATTTCTCTCCTGGCACTTTCCAGGTTGTATTTTAATTGCTTTATTTCCCTGACTGTCTCTTGCCAGCAGCTGGAGAGCAGGGAGGATGCTATATTCCAAAAGCTTTTCTGCAAAGGCCCAGATAGTAAATATTGTAGGTCATGCACACATCATGGTCCCTTTTTGATGAGGCTGCAAGCACTCACTGACAACACATCAGAGAATGGATATGACTGGGTTCCAAGAAAACCTTTTTTATGGCCACTGAAATTTATATTTGATATAATTTTCATATGCAGTGAAATAATATTCTTCTTTTAATGTTTGTTTGACCATTTCAAAATCATTCTTAGATCATGGATTATACAAAAACAGGCAGCAGACTGTGAACTACTTGTATTTCTCTCCTGTACTTTATTATTGGGACACAATAAATACCCAGTGAATGTTGGCCCAATAGACGACTAATACTTATTTGGCTAAACCGCCCCAACTAAGACAGGTTGAAAGATTCACACTATTTCCTATGGAGGAAACAAAAGTCAACAATAACAATATATTTGGTCTGCTGCTCGGCTAATCATGTCCGTGTTTCTCCAAAAGAACTTGAACTGTACAAGGTCACAAGAGGGGAAGCTTTGGGGTTGGGGTTTCTCCCCCAGGAGGAGGCCTGAAGAGTTAACTCACTTTGAGAGACCATTTCAGGCACAGCCTTGAGGACAAGTAGCAAAAGCAAGTCCCTTTCTGCTTTCTCTCCGGGGGTTTTAAAGGCAGTGGTAACACTAATAACAAACTATGATAATAATCTTTGGAAAAATTGGTAAACATCAGTGTGATCAAGGCACAGAATAGCCTATAGTTTGTACTTCCGGAGTAAAGAGATAATAACGGCTTGCTTCTCAAAGCATATAAAGGGTAAAGCTCTGCTCTTTCTATAACGATGCTGAATTACAAGGGCCCATTCTGCCTCTCCGTCCAAGGGGCCTGGCTAGATTCTAAGTGAAGCTGGGGCATTTCCTGGGGCGTCAAGCCCACTAATACATTCTGAGATCAGGAAATAATGATCTGTGCTTGTAAAGGAATTCTGCTCTAAGGAACGATTCCAAACAAGCCAGGAGAGCATCCGAATCTGGTAACAGGCACGGCTGCGAGGATGACAGACCAACCAGCGCGGCCCACCTTGCAGCCCAGTCCTGGCCTGGGAGGAAGCTTGAAGGGAAACCCAGAGGGGCTCTGGGCCAGAGTAGAAGGTCTCTGTCCAGTGGCTGGGCAAGGGTCTCCCAAGTGGCCAAATTGAGATGCTGGAGGGACGTTGGCCCCCGATCAAATGATAGATCAGGAAATAGAAGCAGGAAATGCAGCAGAGGTGGCTGACAGTCCTCTCCCTTCTGGAGGGAAAACTGTGATTGGACGATTCAAAAAGGAAACACCGGGCTAATCGACTTCCTTAGTTATTTTGCCAGACACCGTTCAAGCTGAGCTGCTTTTTTCTCACGCCTTATATGATTCACGCAGACTCACCCACATCCGTGCTTCCTATGAAACTCAGAGTGAGACAAGGGCCACAACACCTCCCATCATGCGCTGCAACCTAAAGCGCCAACCAGGCACTCAAGCAGCCTTCTGCGCCCCCCCCCAGCCCCCCGCCTCCCCTCCGTAGCCGAATGTGGACCCACTGACGTCCAAGCTCCGTTTTCCTGAGTGATCCCAGTGGCTCAGATCCCAAACTTGGTGGTAGTGGTGGTGACTGGGGTGGGAGGGGGTGGAGTGTGATGAAAGGTGGGCTCTGCCCACCAAAAAAATCTACTTTACGTAGATTTGAAATCTTACGATCAAACTCCCTGACAATTTTAAATGAGTTGGCACTGTACCATTTGGCGGCCCTGAGGTGTCCCCACTTCCCAGAGAGAAAGTCTCTTCGATGCAGAGACGCCCCATGTCAGGTCACACTGGACTGACTCCGTGGTCTAGGCTGTCCCCTGGGAGGGCTGAGACGTCTGTCCGACATCCGCAACCCCTTCTGTGAAAGAGAGCGCCCCACAGGCCCTAGAGAGTGTGGTGAACTTGAGTGTTCTCTCGGTAATTTTACATTTTTCTCCTGGAACTATTTGATAACTTTTATATTTGCCATAAATATACTGCAGCTTAAAAAAAAATGCTATCTCTCTATCACGACCCGGGAGCTGAACTTTTTATAAATCTCGCCAACTGCTGTCCTTTCAATCACACATCTTTATGGTAATGACCCTGTGTGACAAGGTAAGAAGCAGAAGCCCTCTGGAGGGTGCTTCCCAGCAAACCCATTTTTCTCTGCTCTAAGTTACGGCATGTTTCAATTCCAATGTTAATTTCTTTCAGTAAATATGTTTTTCACCTAAAATACTTTAAGATATATTGTCACCTTCTGAATCATGCTGGGAAATGCCAGCGAGCATGGACAATTTTAAACAGGGGATGGTTTCAGTGTCATTTATATTTTGCTTGGAACGCATTAGAATTTTCCTCCCTTAGTTGATTCACTTTCTTATGCTTTGCTTATGCTAATTGGATTATACGTGTTGAAAATGAGCCACAGGAAGGAAGATGACCTAAACGCACCATTTTAGGTGGAAATAACCCTGGCATTCAATAGACAACTGGTCATCCTCCACGGCAAGGACTCATTTGTGGTAACCAAGACTCTGATTATCCTGAAATTCTTTGTCAAACTTCTTCACCTTTCCTCATATAATATCAAAAAAATCGAAAATGTCCACTTTACATTTCACATCAATAAAACGTTAAATCATGTGTTACTGTTAGCTGTTCTATCTGGAGGAAAAAACCGCGAAGTGAAGCAATACCAAAAGCAAGAGAGAATTACTGTGTCTTTTTTTTCCCGGTACGCGGGCCTCTCACTGCTGTGGCCTCTCCCGTTGCGGAGCACAGGCTCCGGACGCGCAGGCTCAGCGGCCATGGCTCACGGGCCCAGCCGCTCCGCGGCATGTGGGATCTTCCCGGACCGGGGCACGAACCCGCGCCCCCTGCATCGGCAGGCGGACTCTCAACCACTGCGCCACCAGGGAAGCCCTACTGTGTCTTTTAAAAAGTAAACAGAGGTCTTATATCATCAATCCAAAACCACAGGAAGAGGTTGTATTTATCTATTTGTTGTTCTAAAGTTCTATAATGAAATGTGAATAAAAGTTACCAACTGGTAACTCTAAATAGTTTTCTTACATGTGCCTAAGTAGCTTTAGCTTGGTATATTACCAACTGTGAAAAACAGATTTTCAAAAGGGCCATGATATATATAAGAATTTATCTGAATTTTTTAAAAATTACTTAGATTTGAAACTTAGGAAAAGAAAACTTCATGTATGAGATTTCTGCAGAAGCAGCATTCTTCAATATTGACTATAATTGATACAGAAAGAAGTAACTTTGATCAGATCCCCGTCCCAGTATATCTCAGGTTATTTTTGAATACCACGTACTGAGATACTGGATCCGCGCTAGAAACACTGCACTGATTCTTTTAGAAAATAAAATCCAGCAGGGGTGATCCAGATCACTACCTCTCAAAACCCCTGGCTTCACCAGCACGTTTAGAAGCTCTAGGGTCAGTTTCTTCTATTACACTGTTGACACTGGGGGGATTTCAATTTTCAATCTCTTCTTTTCGTGTAGCAAATGCTCCCTGAAATTGCTTTAAGAAAAATTGCTTCCCTCTGTCGCATGGCTCTGTGGCTAAAGTACCGATTCTGTTATTGCTGGATCTCCTGATTATTCTATTTCTCAAATTCAAGTGCAAGCATGCAGAACAGAAGAGGTACACACACACACACACACACACACACACACACACACACACAAAGGAAACAAGCAGCAACCAGAAGTACCTCTCAGGGCGCGTTTGAAATAATGAGATAAAGTATAAGATGGTTGTTTATGCCGTCCTGCTTTTGAAAGCTTCACGTGGCATCCCTGGTGTCCCCCAAAGATGCCAGGCAGGATGAGCTGCATAGCAGCAAGGCCCACTCTTACTTTCTTACATAAAATTGCCCCACAAACCTAAACTGTCATAGAATAGATTTTTAAGAAAACCACTAGAATGGGGTTAAATATAGTCCAAACTACAAATGTCAAAAAGCAAACTGTGAAAAAGATCTGGAGGATACACATCAAAATGTTGAGAGGGGACAATTCTGCAAAGGAAGTGACATAACAAAAGGGCAGTGTGAGGGAAATCGTCTTTTTAAAAACTTTACATATTTCACAATTGTAAACACAAAATGTTTTTTAATTTGAATAGGCATATATTTATACTGTGCGTACTTATTTTTACTGTGTGTACTTATTTTTAAGACAATCTTTAAAAAAAACAAAAGTAATTCAAGTTTTTAAATTTTGTAGCCATAACCAGTACCTTCCCTTACCATCCCAGGGAAGATACAAATATTTTCCCGACGTGGTTTTGGCCCTGATTTGGAGGGTTAATGTGATTAGGTATAAGCACTGCTACCTCTGTTTCGGGAATGCCACTAACATAATAGGGTTTTCGTTTTAGTTTGTTGCTCCTACAAAGAGACTGAACTCACCTCATGAGGTTCCACCAGACACTGACGAGACTTGGTAAACTGCCCTCACCTTCCAGAGGCAAGGTAATCAAATGACCCCGTCCTTATGGCCGAGTCTTACTTAGTCCCTCCTTTCTGTGAGTCATTCATAAACGTATTCCTCTCGTGGCCCAAGCTTCCCTTGAGTTACACGGCTGATGGAAGTGTTTTATGTGCAAAGTGTGGAGCTGAGACCCAGGTCCTGTGCCTGGAGCCTTCCGCCAGGCATTTGCTTTTCATTTCTAAGTTTGCTAATCTTTCTTTGTCCACTGTGCAAATCTTCTTAGGGAGCCAATGCAGGCCTGCTGTGATTATTATTTCTCCCTAAGTTGCTGACCCTGGGCTACAACATCCTGGTGACTTAAATCCTTTATATTAGTTTTCCTGGTGCACAATCATAGTCTGAATGCCATCTATGTAAATATTTAAAAGAGCTCCACAAACATAATACAAAGTTATATCTCTTTGTACTTCCATTTCCTTAAGACGTCTCCCTCTTACAGCTCTCTGTTTATCTCTCGACCACCACCCTCTCACCTTTAACACCCTTCTCTGAACCCTCTTGAACTCATTTTCACTTTATTCATCTCTCATGGAACAGAGTTACTTTATCATTTAGGAAATACAGCCTCTGTTTATACAGACAAGGTGAAACTTGTTCATAAAACCCTCACACATTTACCATTCCATCATCTAGAAAGCTGTCCAATATGGTAGCCACCAGCCACATGTGACTGAGTTAAATTTAAACTAATTTAGATAAAATTAAATTTAAGATTCAGTTTCTCATTCTCACTAACTACATTTCAAGTGCTCAACAGCTTAATGTAGCTCGTGTCCATGGTATTGGACAACGCAGATATACAACATTTTCATCATTGCAGAAAATTCTGTTGGACAGCCCTGAACAATAATGGTACCTAGACCCTTGGGATAATTCAAACTTTAATAGTAAGAAGAAACTGGATCTTGGGAAAGCAGAAAATGTTTTACATAAAAATAAATGAAAGCAACAAACAAATTTACTTTGCCTGGAAATAAGTAAATTTCCCCAAGTAAATAAATTTTCTACAAATCTTTACTTTTCTATTTAACAATCCAATAGAAATCTCTTCCTAAACATTATATACACTGGATGGATTATAACATATTTTTGGTCTGCAATGGTCCTCTATGGATTCACAGAATTCATTTTTAAGGAGAACATTTACGAAGCTGTCAATCTGCTCCTCGTTTAGGTACAAACAAGTTTGAAAAGCTTGGATGAACAGGAATACGGGAATGTTTGCAACTACTTTAAAGTCCTCTGTATGGGGAGCGAATCTTACATCCTCCAATGGTGACAGCGGGGCCATCTCCCCACTTGCCAAACATCTCTTCATCCTGCTTGGCTATCACTTCCCCCATGAAATCTGCCTGAAAATGTTCCCTCCCTGCATAAAACAGCCAGCATCAATCTCCCCCTGCTTTGTCCAACTACCATCTCCTGTGCATACGTCATCACTCTGCACATTCAGCTGAATTCTAGTTATTTCCACGTCTGTCCTGCTCTTGTGGCTGGGAGCCCTTAGGGGGACAGGAAAGTGACCGACTCTCATTTGCATCCCCAGCACTTAGTACTGTGTTTGACACATACAAAGTTTATTGAACTGAGCCTGCTTTTCACTCTAACTCTGACTCTGGTCTTGCAGTCAGGGGTATGTATCTGAGGTATAATCAATGTAATCTACTTTGTTACTGTCTACATTTAATTAGAAGACATTTTAATTAATTCAAAATGGTAGCAGGAGCTATTACCTGCTATGCTCCAGTTGGCTGTTGGTAGCCTACATGTATTTGCTTTCTGACTATAATGGTTTCTCAATTTCTTGGGAAAAAAACCCCAAGATTTTCTCTGGGTCCAAACAGGCTAATTAATGAGACTGCCAAATGAAATGAGCACTGTTGTTCAATCTGAATTCTTTAATATTTTTCAAAATATACAGAAACTATTGTATGATGGGATTTTGATTTGATGAACAAAAAGACAATGGAAAGTACTGTCAATATTTAAAACTTAGATAAAAATCCACTCTCCAAAGCTTATTCAGGAAAATGTCGATTGGTTTTTGTCCCTAAGAAACTTGACTTTATAGAAAGGGCAAACACCCAAATTTCAAAAGGGAGGCCCAAAGACGTCATACCTTGTCAAAAAGATCATTAGTTTATACGTATGTGCTCTTAAAACCAGAATCCTAATAATCTTGATTAAAAGACTGGCATTAACAATGAAAATTTAAGATATACTAACTCAGCATTAAATGCAGGCTGTGGAATTCAAGAAAATGATTTCCTAACCAAGAAATACATGGCCCTTTTCAGTGCTGTAATAAAGTCAACTGGAATGTTTTTCCCTTCAGGTTGGATTGGGAGCCTAATGGCTCTTTTGCTTTTCATCTCCCCTTTTAATATCAGTGGAATACCACATTTTATAACTTTTATGTCGAAATATAGAATAAACACTATTTCTGAATTTGCTGAGGGATTTGTAGAACAATTTTGTAATCCTTCTTAATTTAGAGCAATACCCCAGAGACTATATTTGTACAGAGATTTAGAATTTCCAAATGCTTACATATGCATTGGCACATTTAATGCAAATTGTTCATATACATGATTAGCTCAGTTATTCAGGCAACATCTGTTCAGTTTACATATTATTCATGACATTTCCCTCCCTTCTTTTTTCGTTTCTGGCCTGAAATTTTATACATTTCTTTCTTATTAGTCTTATATTAGTAACAAGAGAGGAAAGAAGAAAAGGAGGTGAAATCCAAGCTGATCATATTTTTTAAATGTATAGAGTTCTTTTAGAAAAAAAATGAGACTATTAAAACTGCTAGTTAAATTAAGGGTCTAGTGAGAAGAGGCGTTAATTTAGGTGGTTTAAAGTATTTCAGTGTTTGTGACTTACTTAAATACTCTTAATCTACAACTTCCAGTTAATAGCATAATTATTTTATAATAGTTATTTCCTTTACGCCTGTGTGCTAGGCATGCTTATTCCCATTTTTATAGGTGAGAGAGAGGAATATGGAGAGACGAAGTTGATCTACCCAAGCAGAGGCCAGCGTTACAAACCAAGGCACCTGATCCCAGGTTGGGAATCCTTTCCCTGAAATCAGTGTCTCTCAAGCTTCATCGCACCTTGGTGAGCTTGTGAACACAGACTGCTGGGGAGGGGGGCACCCGGAAGTTTCTGATTCGGCAGATCTAGGGTGGGTCCTGAGAATGTGCATTTCTCAAAAAACCACTGCAGATGCTGCTGCCATGGGTGGTCCTTGGACCATTCCTTGCAAACCACGGCTGCCTCCCTCGGCTCTTTTTACATCCTTTAAGCTGTAAACCACATCAGAGCAGGGAATCCCCTGGATACGGTGCTGCCTCTCTCCATCCCCATCTCCTATTGCCAACCGGTCACCATCACAATGCCTGTGGCACTTCACACACACTGGGTAGATGCTGCATGAATTGAATCAACCTCCGTTTTCTCACGGTATAAGGGGAACAAGAGATGGGTTAAGTGAGACACGTACGGAACCTTTTTTGTACGGTCTATTTAAGGTAAAATATTCTATCCTTTATTTCTCTTCTAAGCCACTGAATTTAATAAGTGAAACAAAGAGGCACAGGACAGCAAGGAAAACTGTCCCCAAGTCCTCACCCTTCCAAGGGGCCCTTTATGCCCTCGGAGTCACCACACCACCATGTAAGACCTCCAGGTTATCAGTGCTCTCCCCAGATGTACAATATCGCCATTGGCACTAGTCAGTGCTTTCCCAGCTTTGTGAGGGGGATTTATTTGCTCCTATCCCTTAGAAATAAATGACTATCCTTCCATCGCCCACTCCAAATAATTTCTTCAACTCCACCTTCTTTGTGTTGCAAAACAGATCACTTTAAACGGGCATTATCCTGTTCATTTTTTCAGACTACTTGAGAATAGAGATGCTATGCTTTTTGAGAAAAGTGGCGAGATTGTGACGCCCCCGATAGTCAATGAGCTGGATAACCAAGATCACGTGAACCACAACATTCTGCGTTAGATCCAACTGATGAAAACGTAAGAGCTGCAAGAAATGGATTACTGACAGTTTGTTAACGTTGAAGGTCATGATCTTACCTATGCACACTAGATCCATAAAACCATACATTCCATAGCAGATTTGAAAAAGGATGTCCTTCCTCTGCCACACTGCATAGGGGCTGAAGGCTGACCAGAGGAGCCAGGTCACACTCGCTATCAAGAACAGGGATCCTAGGATTACAGCAATCATCTGAACTTTCTCAACCAGTGTTATAGAAATGCTTTGCCACTAAAAGAAAAACAGAGGCAGGTAAGAAAAAGGTGCTGTGTATAATTGAAAAAGAAAAAAAAAAAAAACATTTTCAGCCCCATGTTTCTCCTCATGTTAGACCCTTTTCAATCTGATCGGCCCCCAAATGAATTTTTCCATTTCATCCAGGCTATAAAAAATAGACAAGCAGATAAAGATTAATGAATGGCCTCTACTTCATTATTTTCAGTAATTCACCATTCTACAAGTTTAATCTAGTTTTATTCCAGATAACCACACCGAGTGTGAATGGCTGAGGAATGTTTAGTACCTAGGAATCACATTATCATCTTTCACATGTGCATGAAATTAAATACACTCTGAAGAAATATGGTGAGGACTCTTCTATTTGGAAATTTATTTTGCTCTTAACACATCTGCCTACTGCAAAAAAAGGGAATTATCTCTTTTTTGTGAAAAAAATGTAAAAAGCAAATAAATAAGCTATATAAGAACATCCGTGAAAAAGGCATTTAACACACTGAAATAATGATAAGGGAACTAGAAAATTGTATGCTACCTGTTACTGGTACATTTCATATGCTCAGATATTACTGGCCATTCATTATCTAATGAGTAATCCATGAAGCCATTCTTGTCAAGATTTAGAATTTGTACTTGAAGGAGTATCTTTGAAACTCACCAACTGTGTAAGCACACATCATTCAATGGAGAAAGTAATTTGGTGTCTGAAGCATCAACGTTTGAGAGGGTTTATAGTATAAATGATGAAAAATCTTTCAAGGGTGTTATCAACTTGAGAGAATTTATTAGTCATGTTCTCACTTTCGCATCGCCGAGACAGGAACAAAACTAGAATTTCTGTTATAGTCTGTCAGTAAACAATGAAACTCAAAACAACCTGCACAATCTCCCTGTGTGTGAGAGTTATGGCTGCTGCAACATGTGGCTTGTCAGCAGAATCCCTAAACAGTTTAAATAACCTTGAAAAAAACAAACTTGAACAGTCAGCATCCATTGGGTGAATCTGATATTTCCTTAACCTCTTTACTTACCTGGAGTCTGAATATGTGCATCCCCAGATAGGGGTCTATCACTACTCATAAATTCCCTCTCTCCCTCACTGCCTCTGTCTCTCATCATAAAGAATTAACATATAATGATTTTAAATATGCTTTGAGCCTTGCATATTCTTAGATGCAAGGTTCTAAATTCTATACTTGTTAAAGATTAAATATCAAAATGCATTTGAAATATTTCATTCTCTCAGGTCATTTACTTCATGTTTCTCTTAAAAAAAAAACAACAGAACCAAATGACAAAGGTTGTAGATTCTATAAGAAAGGTATTTCTCACGATTTTGATACTAAGATTCATTGATTGAAAAGTGGTTCTTGCTTTTGCATGAATAATAACTGAACTAGTCAATATTATTTTATCACTGCAAATGAATCAATGTTGTATTTCAAGCACATATTTGAAGTTTTTTTTTTTTTTACTAGCATCCTGACATAATTTTAAACACATTAATTTCAAATGACTAGGCATTTGAATTTTAAACCATTTTAAATTTGGTGTCACAAGTGTGAAGTGTCAATGTCTGTGGTCTTGTTTAGTTCTGATGCTCATTAAAATCTGCATTAAATACAACATGGTAAATGATATAGAAAACTACTTCCAACTAATATCCATCCTAGATGGATGCTATCACGTCTGTATGCACTACGTTAGCCTTTGTCAATTTATTAATCACATCAAATAGGTGAAAACAAATCATCGTTTTAAATCCATGAGGCAAAGGGGTCCAACTTGTGTGCATGTGTGTGTGTTTGATTTTCCCATGATGTGCTACATGTTTCAAAATACATAGGCCTAGGCTTCCCTGGTGGCGTAGTGGTTGAGAGTCCACCTGCCGATGCAGGGGACACGGGTTCGTGTCCCGGTCCGGGAAGATCCCACGTGCCGCGGAGCGGCTGGGCCCCTGAGCCAAGACCGCTGAGCCTGCGCGTCCGGAGCCTGTGCTACGCAACGGGAGAGGCCACAACAGTGAGAGGCCTGCGTACCGCAAAAAAACAAAACAAAAAACAAACAAACAGAAAAACATATTCCTGAAACACAGAAGTCGGGTAATCAAAAATGAGTGAAGAGGGGCTTCCCTGGTGGCGCAGTGGTTGAGAGTCCACCTGCCGATGCAGGGGACACGGATGCGAGCCCTGGTCTGGGAAGAGCCCACATGCCGCGGAGCAACTGGGCTCGTGAGCCACAACCACTGAGCCTGCGCGTCCGGAGCCTGTGCTCCGCAACAGGAGAGGCCGCGACAGTGAGAGGCCCGCGCACCGCGATGAAGAGTGGCCCCCGCTTGCCGCAACTAGAGAAAGCCCTTGCACAGAAACGAAGACCCAACACAGCCAAAAATAAATAAATAAATTTATAAAAAAACAATAAATGAGTGAAGAGGATTCACCAAGAATGCGTTTTACATACTGAAATCTATTTTCCTTTTGCCAGGAATCCTTTATGTTCCAGATTCATTATGTGATTTTAGTGGAGTTAAATTTGGACAGCTCAATATTGTATAATTAATTATATTTAGCTTCAGTTAGGCTTATTAATTAATTAGTTGATCCAGGCTGCCTGCATGCCAATTCAGTAACAACATGGTGGACCCTAGTAGGCACTCGGATTTGGGCGAACTGGTGGGTATAGTTTTGTGGTGCTGTGGTGTGTCCCGGGACAAGGAAACTGGTGGCTTTGGTCTCAGAGTCAGCATGACTGCCAGGACCCAGAGGCCATGCTCAGGTGGCAGGCTTCCCACACATGAGGCTCAGCTGTTCCTTGGCAAGGAAGGTGAATGAGCAAAGGGGCAGACTTACTAGGAATAAGAAACATATGATATAGCTTATATGTGGAATCTAAAAAAAAAATTGATACAAATGAACTTATATACAAAGAAGAAATAGACCCACAGACATAGAAAACAAACATGGTTAGCAAAGAGGAATGGTGGGGGGAGGGATAAATTAGGATGTTGGGAGTAAAATGCACACACACTACTATATATAAAATAGATAAGCAACAAGGACCTACTGTATAGCACAGGGAACTCTACTTAATATTTTGTAATAACCTATAAGGGAAAAGAATCTAAGAAAGAATAGATATATATGTATATGTGTAACTGAATCACTTTGCTGTACACCTGAAACTAACACAACATTGTAAATCAACTATACTCCAATAAAAAAAGAAAGAAACATCAATGCTTCACACTTGTTTGGTGTTACCAAATTTAAAATGGTTTAAAATTCAAATGCCTGGTCGTTTGAAATTAATGTGTTCAAAATTACGTCAGAAAGCTAGGGAAAAAAGAACAACTCTTGATTACAATACACTGGGAGGCTCTATTATTTACTATTATCATAGAAATTATTTTTTGTTGTGGATATAAGAAGTAATTTGGGATTTTTGAAGTTTACTTTTAAAGAAGGATAAACTGTTTAAAATCTATAATAAGCCCCTTAAAATTTTTGGTTTTATGTCACTTCGCTAATAATGCAGATGTGCAAATGTGTCTGAAAGTGCATGGATACTCTTCACATACTGATGAACCCTAAAATTAATACCATTTCACTGAATAGCTAATGAGGACAAACTGTTATTGAAACAAAGTTTATTAAACCAATTATAAACTTAGGGATTTCCCTTTGAACACTGATAACATCTTGATAATTTCTTTTCTCACTATACACTGTTCTCTTATTTTTGCCATTATGTGCGAAAAGTGGGGTAGCTCACATTCTTCCCCTAGGAAAAATAATGCTGCTTCCTACCACTAGGAAACACCCACCTAGCGTCCTTGCCCTGGAAGACACACATCATCTACCAGGCTCAGCCTAAAGGAGCTGTGTTAATGGACCATTTGCTTGGACAATAAAAACAGAAGATGAGCGTCTTGGGTCTTCTCTCTCTACCCCAATGGTATGCAAGGCCTGAATTTCAGTTTGTAAAGCACTTCTGAATCTTGAACAAAAGTTGTCAACTGCTGAGCACACTTTTCTCCTCTACAACTTGATATATAAGTATGTATATATAAATTTTTCACTTAAATTTCTTCCCATATTTGGAAAGTAATATAACAATAACCAGATTGGCTTAGAGCCAATAATTGCTATTATTTTCTTTCTTTCCATAATATGTATGTGTGACTCTTTTCTAGCCCTGAAAAGCTGTTCACTTCTACACAACTAGTGAACCTATTGTTTCTAGCAAAAATGGGCCCAATTGGTTCCTCTTTGGGAAGTTCATTCTAATTTTGTGTACTAGAAGAAGTAATTGAATATTCACAGCCTGCATTTATCTAGGGCTAATATGTGCCAGGCACTTTTCTAAGTCATACGTACTAATTCAATTCATTCAATTCCCACAACAACCTTAGGAGGGAGGTACTATTATAATCCCATTTTACAGATAGGGAAACAAGCAGAGATAAGTTGAACAATTTGCCCAAGGTTAAACACCTAGTAAGGACTGGAGTTGAGATATAAACACAGATAAGTATGACTTCTAGGTTCATGCTCTTCACCCTTATACTATTCTGTGTAATGATTCCACTGAGCTCTGATAACAATTAATTGCATACCCCCCATCATTTCAGTGCCATGGCAATTTCCTGATAAAAGCTTCAAGTCTGTCTTCTCTGGTCTACTGAAATAGCTTTCTAGCTGGATGTCCAGCTGTGAGTCATTCGCTGATCCTCTATGTTGCTCCTCAGTCTACATTCCTAATGAAAGAAAAGCTGCCCCTGCTGGGCTGGACTCCAAGCTCCATCAAGGAGGCTAAATATTTGGTTCAGCACATATTCCCAGTGCCTGGCCCATGACTGCTGCAGGAAGGATGAAGAAAAGGGATGTAGGAATATTACAAGGAAGAGAGGAAAGAAGAGAAGAAGAAAGTTGGAAGGATGAAGGGAAAAAAAGAAGGAAGGAAGGAAGGAAGGAAGGGAGGAAAAAAGGAAGGGAGGGAGGAGAGACAGGGGCACACTCCTCAATTCAGCTTCATCTGCTTCTTTGTATTCTCCCAAATGCCAGGTACTTTGGTCCCTCTCTGCCTTTGAGCCTGTTCTCACCTGATGAAATCTCTCATCCATCCATAACTGGCTATGATGCCAGCTCTTCTAAAAAGCTGTCCCCCTCCTGCCCCTCCTTTTCTAAGCAGAAATCCTCCTTAGGGACCCCACAACCCACTGTGTATACTTCTGCTTAGTGTGTATTTCTTTCACTGGAATCCCAGATAGCTGTTTCTCTCCCTGTTGTCCATGGACTGCATACCATGATAGCAGAAGCTGAGTCTCACCTCCCCTTATGTTCACCAGACATCTGAACACACCTAGTCAATGCTTTAAATACACCCCAGCCTGATTTTAGTTTCCATCACCTATCTGATTGCCAGATTAACGTTCTCTCCACATCCATTCTGTCACTGCCTACAAGATAAAGTTCAGCTCTGGCTGAACCACCAGTGAGTAGAGAAGTGAGAATTTAAACTCACGTCTGTTTCCAAAGCCTAAGTTCTTTCTAACGTGTCCTTCTCTCTGCATGACGTCTGCCCTTCACACCTCCTCTCTGCCTACTTAAACGGACACATTTTACATCTAAAAGCAAAACCAAAAAGGACACAGTTACACCTATCTAAAAGGTAAGCTGTAGGGGTGAAAAACAAGTCAACAAATGCAAAACGCAGCTCAGCAGAGTACCGACTAAATCTGACCTATAACTTCCCAACTGGCATCCTCACATACTTCTTGAGTCTGAAAGCTGCAGTTTATTGAGTATTAACATAAAGATAACACTCTCAAGGAGTTATACTTCTGTAATTTTAGTGAAGTTTGGAGGGAATTAAATAAACTCATATTGGAAATTATTTAATATTCTCTTTATATATGACTGTTCAGAGATGCACCAAGTAAGGTCCCTCAGCCCTGGAAAGATACAACGTGTGTGGCCCCAAATTGGGCATCACTGTGTGTGAGGGTCCACGTTGGTGTGGCACCCTTCCTGTGAAACTGGATAAGTACCCCCAATAATTACCACAGACTGCTCTGAAACCATGGCACTAATTGTTGCCCTTACCAATGAAATTATAACCCAGGTTTATTACTGCCTTCAGACAAAAAAGGATAGAAGAAAAAGCTCGGAAGTTTTTTTGAAGAAATGATGGGAGTCCAAGCCATGACAAGACCGAGTCTTCCCCTTGTATAAATCACTTCTAGCCAGTAAGATAAGAACCAGAGAAAGGAGAGCACTCCATCAGGCCTCCAGGAAGGAGATGCTCCTGTCATTCCATTGTCTGAAAGAGTTGATGCAGCTTCTCAATTTAGAATCAATTTCCTCCCTGAAAATAACACGTGCTCAGAGGGAATGAGGCTGAACTCAGAGAAAGTAGATCTTTCAGTATGCATTAAATCACTCAGTCTGAAGCACTGTTTCATCTTTGTTTTTACAAGGTAGGCCAGATATGAATCTTAGCTAATAGATTTGTAGTACAATGGTTTATAGCACGCAGTGTGACAGGTGGGATTACTTACTAGTGTCACAGGAGAGAACACCTTCTCTTAAGAAGTGTCCTCTTCAGAAAAATGAATTTAGCTGAGACCTATTTTCAGTCATCTTTAGATGGTGTTTAAATTGAACCACTAAAGTTGGGATTTGAAATGCTGGCAGAAAACATCTCAACGTGTAATCAATTTGACATGCGGATAAGACATTCAGTTCATTATATGCCCATTCTTTGTAGAGTTGTATTTATAGGCTGCATATTAAAAATGATTTCATGGTTTAATATGCGTCTTCTCTGCGAGAAAAGCATTTTCATAAACTTATCAGACATGAAGTAAAAGTCAGACAAAAGAAATTTACTTTGTCTGAGAAAGGTGAAATCTAAACAACCTAGAGAAAACAATTAGGGAAACATGAAACTGCTTCTTTTAAATGTTAATAAAATTGATAAAACTAGCAAGACTAGCCAAGAAATGAAAGAGAGGATATGATGATGGATTCTACAGATGAAAAGAGAAGTAAAAGCATATTATAAACAGCTTTATGCTAATGAATTCAATTATACAGATGAAATAGACATGTCCTCTGAAAAACACAACTTATCAAAACTGACTCAAGAAGAAACAGAATGTATAGAAACAGAATAATGCTATATAAAATAAACTGAATTTTTAATCAAAAGCCTTCCACAAACAAATGAACAAACACCTCCAGGACCAGACGGTTTCACTGCAGAATTTTATCAAACATTTAGAAAACACAATGTCAATTTAACATATACTCTTTCAGAAAATAAAGGAGGACAGAATATTTCCCAACTCATTTTATGAGGTCAGCATAAACCAGGTACCAAAACCTGACAAAAACATTACAAGAAAAAAATAGTTTCGGACCATATTCCTTATAAGCATAGGTGAAGAAAAAAATCCTCTGCAAAATATCAGCAAATCAAATCCATCAATATATAAAAATAATAATGCAGCACGAGTGAGTGGAGTTTATCCTAGGAATGTAAGGTTAATATAACATTCAAATATCAATCAATGTCTAAAAAAATACGGGAATAAAGATGCAGACCTACTAGAGAACGGACTTGAGGACACGGGGAGGGTGAGGGGTAAGCTGGGACGAAGTGAGAGAGTGGCATGGACATATATACACTACCAAATGTAAAATGGATAGCTAGTGGGAAGCAGCCGCCTAGCACAGGGAGATCAGCTCGGTGCTCTGTGACCACCTAGAGGGGTGGGATAGGGAGGGTGGGAGGGAGACCTAAGAGGGATATATGTATCGTTAGCTGATTCACTTTGTTATGAAGCAGAAACTAACAAACACACCATTGTAAAGCAATTATACTCTGATAAAGATGTTAAAAAAAAAAAAGATAACTCATGAGAACCTACTATATAGCACAGGGAACTCTACTCAGTGCTCTGTGGTGACCTAAATGGGAAGGAAATCTAAAAAATGGGGGGATATATATATACGTAAAGAGGGGATATATATATATATATATACATAAAACTGATTCACTTTGCTGTACAGCAGAGACTAACACAACGTTGTAAAGCAACTGCACTCCACTAAAAACTAATTTAAAAAAAAAAATCAATCAGTGTAATTGATCATAAACTAAAAACTAAAAGAGAAAAAGTCTTTGGAAATAGGAGGCTGAGTCCCAAAGACTATCCTATCTGGCTGTCTCCAGATGCCCAGGAAGACAGCAGATCAAAGGAGTAGACGGTGTGACGTTTTCTCATAGGGACAAGTATCCTTAGTTTGGAAGGTCTCACCTCACTGAGGAAAATCTCTCACGTGACTGAATCAACAGGAGCAACAGCTTTCTGAACTAACAAGCATTATTTTAGCAACTATAGGGTATGGAGGCTACACGAGGACACCATAATTCTGGATCTCACTTAAGAAAAAGCATATTTATTCCTACAGTTTTTTCTCCTAATTCTTTCAAAACCATCCATATCTCATTTCTCAATGTAATCTCTTTGTTTGTTTTGATTGCTACAGATTTCCATACTTTTCAAGGGCATGTTGATCCAGATTCAACAGTCTAAGTGTTGAAATAAAAATACACTTTAGCTCTTCAGTGTTCAAGAGTTTATACTGCACTTTCCCTGTCTGTGTTAATTCTGTCTTGCAAAAGCAGGTGCTATCCATTATTTCAAATCAGGGAAATTTGCCCCAAGTGTCAACTGTCTAATATAGTTAATCTCAGTAACCAGATTTTGTCCCATATGAATTAAAAGTGTATGTCTACACGTAATGCATTTTTGTTTCAATGTTCTTCTCAGTATTTGGTATTAATGATGTTTGAACACAAGCTCCCCAGGGGATCTCTAAGTAATTAGTAGGTGGTCATAATCGTATTTATTTGCTCTCTCCACAAGGAGTTGAAAGCTACCTTTGCTAAAGGAGCTTATTAAAACTCTCAATGGGCTGTTAACTGTTCTCAACCTTGTTTTTGGAACAGAATTTTCATGGAAAGCAACTACCTTCCCATTTGAAATACTCAGTTCATGCGGACTGATAAAAGAAATGTTCACATATTGAGGTATGGGGAAATCATTCTGGCTTATACATGAGTTAACATGAATTTTATGCTAACTAAAACATCCTGTTTGCGGCCCATCAAACATACATTGTACACCTGCTTTAATTATTAAAGAAAAGGGTGCACTGACCAGAAGTAAAGAATGTCCAGGTTAAAAATAGAGTTTAAATGCCTCCCTTCCTGGAAGCCAATGCTGGTACGTCTTTGATAATAAGACTGTCTTACCAGGTGCCAAGGCCATACTGTCTGGCTGTGTATGTGCTGGTCTGTTTTTCTTGAAACCTTGAAGGAATGTATCCCTGACTTGTTTCATGTTTTTTCTTCTGACAAGATATAAAACTGTGCTGAAAACCATGCTTCTCTGGAGCAGTTCCTTGGAGTTATATGAGAGGGTGTCTCCTGGGATACAGTCCTCAGTTTGTCTCAAATAAACTCTTTTCTATTCTTATTATAGATTGTTTATTTACTATTTTCATCGACAAGACCAAACACTGTATATTCTCCTGGCGGTCAGAAGAGCACCCTTGGTAATTAAGGACCATAGCATGAGTCAAGGTCACCTCTCCTGTGTAACTGATGCAGAGTCTTTACATAGTGGTTTTCCTTGGCTATGGGGAGGCAGTATAATGTGCTGGTTCAAACAGAGAGCCGTGAATTGGCTCTTTGACCAAGTGAGTCATTCTTCTCATAAGGACCTCAGTGTTCTTCACTATAAAGTGACATCTGACATAGCTGTCTCAGAATAATTGTGTACTGACACCTCCATACCTAGCCCTCCTTCCTTAACTGGGTTCTAGACTCTGAACCAGTGGCTGTAAGACAGTGAAGCTGGTGAATCAGTAACAGGCAGGACAGAGCCCATCAAACTGAGCATCGAATGTGCAGTGTCTACTGCGTGAAACTGGGCTTTGCCTCAGTTCTTGGTTAGAGAAGTCTCACTGTGGGATGACACCACCAATGCAAAGGTGCACGGAATTCTGCCGCCTTTAAACTTCTGACATGTATATGTTGTTCATTCAACATATACTTACTTACTGGCAGCCTGGTACGTGCCAGGCCCTACAGAAGGCAGTAGACTGAGGAAAAAGCCTTTTTCTCACGGGATCACTCACAAATAGAAAAAGAAATACATAAGGCTTCCAGGACAAGTGAGCTGAGTTTAAAAGTTTAGGTTAAAAAAAAGGGCTCGGTGGGAAGAAAGTATGCTGAAGATTTGGCAGAGAGATGGGAAGGGCAGGCAAAAAGAAGCATGTGCAAAGGAGCTAGTATATTTTGGAAAGAGGGAGATGATTTTTATTGTCACTGCAGAGTAGAATTCATGTTGGCAAGCGGGGCAGGCCAGCTCACGAGGGGCTTCCAGGATTGGCTATGGAGTTGCACTGTATCCCGTCAGGCAACGGCTATTAGATAATCACAAGAAAGAGCGAGGTCTGACGGTGACAGGATGCTTCCTAGTCCCGTCACACATACCACTATGCCTGGGTACATGGCCGGTGCTCAGGCAGCTATAATTATCATTCCAAAGGCAAAAGAGCCTTAATTGAAAACTTCTCTGAGACAGGGAAACCTTGAGCCCTCCACTTTTAGATGTTTCTAGATGAAGTCTGATGGAGAACCACCACCAGTGTGTCTGGGGACAGCTGCCCCACCCAGCTCCCAGATACACCTCAAACCGTGACCCATTTCCTGACATCCTGCCACGGTTAACATAACACTTTGCTTAAGTGCAAAAAATCCTTTCCACTGACATAAGAAACTATAAATTCCTTAAGCAAGATTTGGCAACTCATTAATCGCCAGTAAGGGGGAGGTGAGTGGTGGGAAGAATAGCTATGATCATATCTTCTCATATCTTACTCTTTACTTTGAGCAATATTTTGAACAAAACCAACAGACGAATGCTTCCTACTAGTTCCTGGAATCCCTCACTGTCTCGTAGTTTCCCCATCATAAAGGTTTTATAGGAATAATAAAGAAGAAGGTTTTCCTCACTAAAGAGAGCTTCCCTTGGCTTAAACTTGAGGTCATTTGTTCACATTTGAATTGAGAACCTACTATTTGCCAGGCCAGGCGGAAGCACAGGATGGGACACTACTGTGAGATATGTCAGCCCCTGTTCTGGATACCTGAGTGTCGAGACACAATGACAGGTGCCCACAGGGGATCTCCCAGCAACCACATCTGTGCACACAGCGTTCTCCAAGTGCAGAGCAGAGGCACCCTTCATAATAGGGAGCCACAGAAGCATAAAGAAGGAGGTAAGGTGCTCTGGGGTTTGGAAGCATCAGTAGAGGTGCGTTAGGCAGAAAAGAATGTGCCAGACAGAAGACCAAGCAGCTCTCACTCTTTGGCTACAGGTTTTGCTTTAATTTCATTTTATCTTTCACTCATCTTTCCTAATAGATTTGAGTTCAATTCCCACACCTAGTTTTGCAAGACAATAGCAGTCAAATAGCGACTTCTTAGATCATTAACGTAAATATTCCAGTATAAGACCTGGTTTCCACCTCAAATAGCCCATAATCCACTTGAGTGATGAGACCAATACATGGGAAACAGAGAGGGATCAAATAATGCAGCATGCAGTTAAGCCATAAACCGTGCAGAAGAGACTATGAGTTTCATAATGCGAGTTTGGTGGGCAGACATCAATACAAACTCAAGCAATCTAGAATGGCTTCCTGGAGGAGACTGGCCTGCTTATGAATGGCAGGGAGAATATGGAGCTGTAAAAGTCTGAGATTAAGACCTTCCAGGCAGGAGCGACCTAAGCAAGGCTCCAAGGTGGGGAAATGAACAAGGGATGTTTCTGTGGTGCCCAATTTAAAGTAAGGCTGTGTCTGCAGAACCCCCGAGGAACCATTTGAGAAGTGATAAGTAATAGAGAACAATCTGATAGATACAGAACATCCAGCAATATGACTAACTCTCTCCCTATTAAGTCACGCTGATGCATGATTATCTGTTTACACGCCTGCTTCCCTGACCTCACTGTGAGCTCTGTGCAGGCAGGGATGGGACCTTATGGATGTCTGACTGAGTCCTTGTTACCTGGTACAGTGCCTGGCACATCAACAGAACTCACATTGGGTCAGTGAAGGAGACTTAGTTTTGCTTTATCTCTTTATGTGAGTGATCTGTTTTGACAGCATGAAAGGACCCCAAAGTCACTGTAACTTTCTAGTCTAGTTCTCAAGCAGGCCCAAAATGTCGATAGTGCCAAGGTCAAGAAACCCTACTCTATCATACGTTAAGACTAAAATAGATGCTGTGTTTGGACTGTGTCTGTTTTGGTTGTACTCTCTTCTGAACTTAAAGCACGCTTATCTTTCAAAAAAAAAAAACATGAGGGGGAAAGAGCCTGATTCTTTTCAAGATAATCGCACTTAATTTCCTGGGAAACGTAACAGCAGTGATGTCCAAAGTGTGTCACGGGTCATCTCATCAGCCAGCAAACTGCATTACATGGTGACTCAGCCAGAAAATGCATGAGAAACAGTGCAGGGAGGATAATGTCAGATGGTGACTAATACGCTGATATGTTCAAGGTGCCTAATTAAAAACAAATTCAAATTCCTTGTGATCCTGCATGAAATAAGCTACAGTTATATAGTAACACAGGATGCTAATTTTTGAAATGAATGATAGATGATTCAATGAAGCATTGATAAAGGAAGGAAAAGCATGTTGCTTAAGGAAAGATTTCTTTGTAACATGGGATAGATAGATAGGGATGCATGGAAAGAAATGAGGGAGGGATAGAGGGAGGAAGGAAGGATAGATGGGTGGATGGATGGGTGATAGGCAGATAAATGGATGGATGGATAAATGGATAGATGGACAGACAGACCGAGCTACCCTCATCCAAGGCCACAGCCAATGTCACTATAACATCAATAACTGTATGATCATCCTGTACTGTGTCTCCATTCACTGAAATAACCCAGATTAGTAAAAGCAGCTGGCCTTTTCTGTTTTTGATTAGGAATTGGAAGAAAGCTATTCAAAAATGTTAGGATAATTCTAATATTTTGACACCAAACAGCTTCCAGATTAGGCAAATCAGAGAGGGAAACTACCTTACAAACTAAATGACTGGGCTGTTCTGGAGAATGGATAGCTAGCTCTTCAGATAAGAGAGAAAAGCAAAATCAGTCTGGTTCTGAGGCAAATGATGGGCACGGATGAAAAAAAAAAAATGTGTCTACTGAGGAGAGACATCAGCCTATTCCAGATCTGAACATACATATCTGAAAACCTGTCCTCATCAAAACACATTTGGAAGGAGGCAGAAAGCTCTTCAGAGGCCCTTTATTTTATGGAAGGGAAAACAGTGGTCCAAGTAGAGAAGTAAGCTGCTGGGCAAGGCCACAGGCTGGCTGGCGGGACAGCGACATGACCACTGGCATCGATCCAGCCATCCTGTTACTCTGCCACGATGCCTCTGAACGCATCCTGAAACCTCTCCCTGTCTCAAACTGGGTCATCTTCTCACTCCTATGGGCTAATGTACTATTCACTCTGAATTCTTTCTTGCCAGTCCCACGGAGACAGCCCATTACTTATGATAGTGGCAGAAACCACCTGCCCCATGACCCACAATGTCAGAGGCAGCTCGGGGAGGACCCTCGACCCTGGCCAGGGACCTGGTTGCAGGTCAGATGTTTCACAAAGCTGCTCCTGTACTTCTTCTTAGGAAATCTCTGTCTATCCTGAAAAACATTCCAAAATGATGCACATTACAGAAGGGATGAATATGAAATTATTCATATGACAGCTGAACTAGCTTTTAAGCCATTTTACTTATAAACAGGATTTATCTGACAGGAGATGTGAAGGCGGCTTTTCTAGAGCTTTCCCTCCCCCAAGAAATAGTTAGAGTGAAAAAAATAAACTAAGTGGTTTAGAGAAAAGAGAAGGGCTTGAGGGGAGTACTATTGATTTTTTTGGAAATTAGATTTTACCGTATTACTGCTTTTTAGGGGGTTATATCCCTATTAAACAATAATTTATTCTTCAACAAACTTCTTTGACAAGAGTTTTGTAATCGGAAGTAGGAATGAATGACTGAAACTAAGCATGCTTTGCAAACAGTGAAATAAGGCAAGCTGTATCCCCAAATAATTAATAAATTATTAAATAGCTACAACAATATTAAATGTGCCTCCCCACTAAAAGAAACAAAGCCTAAATCTGGGTAAGTTAGAGCTAAGAGATTGGAGAGGGAGGGCAGGCACAGGGCTGCAGTGGGAGATGCAGAACTTGGAAGGTCCTGTCTTAACATCTATCAGGGAAGAGAAGGGGGACCTGCCGGTGGCAGAACTGTCCCTACGCAGGACAAGCTCCAGATGGAGAAAAGGAGGGGCACAGAGGATCAGATCTGTTCACTTTCATAAGCCCCAGTGGCCTGGGGCAGGGGAGGGTGAAGAGGGGGCTGCAAAGTGAGAGATTCGGAGTTGAAGTGGCCCAAGAGAGCAGGCAACACAAAACAAGGCCAATGTATTTCCTGGTAGCTGAGGCACATGAGAAAAGTGTGCTCTGGTCTGTGTTTCTCCTGCAGCTGCAGAAACAGAACTCTGCATAAAGAGCTCTATGGAGAGAACGTTTGTACAGTGTGTGTAGTGTGTGTGTGTGTGTGTGTGTGTGTGTGTGTGTGTGTGTGTGTGTGTGTGTGTGTGCATGCCTATGAAAAGGGAACATTGCCAGCCATTCCAGTAAACTGCCGTTGTTGCCCACCATCAAGCCATCAGCCCCTGCAGTGGCATCCAATGGTGTGCCCTGAGGGGAATGCAGAATGAAGAAAAACAGGAAATGTTCTATATTCTGGATACTGGCCCTAGATAGTTAAGATGCATATCTAAGAAACAATTTCAATGAGTCCAGACTCCTGCAACTCCCGTACATAGAAAATCACTATAATCATTTTTTTGTGATTAGCAATACTTGTGATGTTTGACAGCATGTTTTTTTCAGCAAGAACTCCTATATACCCTGGCTCCTCCCTTACCTCTCTGGAACTGTCCCTCAGAGCTATCTGAAAGGCTGGCTCCTGGGCTATAGTCCTCAGTAAGGTCCCCAAATAACTTAACTCACAACTGGTATGTTGTGCGTTTTTCTTCAGTCACCACACACGTGTGTACGTCTGTGTGAGTGTGTGTGTTTATGACCACATACCTGTGTCCTCCTCCTGGCGTTGGTGATGGTTAACATCACAAGCCTCAGTGTGGTCCAGCCTCAATGAGAGTCCTAATTCTGCTATTTCCTACATAACCTTGAAAATTTGCTTGACCTTTCAGAGCCTCAGTTTCCTCATTTGCAAAAGAGGATAACAATACCTACCTCATAGGATTGTTGTGAGCATCACAGGAGATAATTTTCATAAAATGCTTAGCAGCATCCCTGAAACAGAAGTGCTCAATGAACTGCATCTAGCTATTAACTGTAAAAAAGGCAGAGTTCCCAGAAATTCACCAGCTGAGCCCTGAGAGAAGGCAGGCCCAGGCATGTTTAATCCAACAGGCAAAAACAGCAACTGCCACTTTTTTTTTTTCCAGGACCACTGGTATAACATACCATTGACATTTCATTTAGGGAATATATTTTCTTCACAGATCTCTAAAAAACTAGGCAAATTATATTCATATATTTTTATTAATTTAGAAAATTTATAATATATGCAATTTTAAAGGCCTCCTTTAGAAGACAGAGATGATAAGACAAAGAATATTGTTTAGGACACTAACTGAGACCGAGATCACAGAATTCAGTTTCCATACTTTTAAGGTTGTTTTGCACACATGAATCATTACATCCTGTCACTGGACTCAAAGGAGACCAGATGTAGTTGAAGAAAACCATATAGCCCAGCTATCTACTGCACTTTTCCACTGCTTATATGTGGGCTACTAGTTATGGGTGAAGACCAGCATTTTTCATATATGAATGCACAACTGTAATACAATAAAATAAAACTATATAATATTAAATAGATATTTATTTGAACTAGAGAATACTGGAGGTCAAAAAAAAAAAAAAAAGCAGAAAGCCTACCTCAAGAAACAAGAAAAATCTCAAATAAACAACCTAGCCTGCCATCTAAAGGAATTAGAACAAGAAGAATAAACACAGCCCAAAGTCAGCTGAAAGAAAAAAATATAATAAAAATCAGAGAGGAAATAAAGCAGAGGCCCCCAAAACAATAGAGAAGATCAATGAGACCAAGAGTCACATTTTTTGAAAAGATGAACAAAAGTGATAGCCTTGAGTCAGGCTCATCAAGAAGAAGGGAGAGACGATCCAAATAAACAAAATAAGAAATGAAAGAGGAGAAATAACAACTAATACCACATAGATACAAAAAAATCTTAAAAAGATACTATGAACAGTTACATGCCAACAAATTGGACAACCTAGAAGAAATGTTCAAATTTCTAGAAACAAAAATCTGCTGGGACCAAATCAGGAGGAAATAAACAATTGGAAAACTGTTCACTAGTAGTGAAATTGAATTTGTAATAAAAATTACTCTCAGTAAAAAAAACCCCAGGACCAGACAGCTTCACAGGGGAATTACACAAAACATTTAAATAAGAGCTAATATCTATCCTTATCAAACTATTCCAAAAACTTGAAGAGGATGGAACACTCCCAAATTCATCCTATGAGGTCACCATTACCTTGATACCACAACCAAAGACACAGACACTACATAAAAAGAAAATTACAGGCCATTATCTCTGATGAATATAGATGCAAAAATCCTCAGCAAAATCTTAGCAAACCAAATCCAACAACATATAAAAAGGATAATACACCATGATCAAGTGGAATTTATTCCAGGGATGACAGGACAGTTTGATATTTACAAATCAATTAATGTGATATAGCACATTAACAAAAAGAAGGATAAAAATCTCATGATCATCTCAATAGAAGCAGAAAAAAGCATTTGGCGAACTTCAACATCCATTCATAATAAAAACTCTCATCAAAGTTGGTATAGAGGGGGCTTCCCTGGTGGTGCAGTGGTTGAGAGTCCGCCTGCCGATGCAGGGGACACGGGTTCGTGCCCTGGTCTGGGAAGATCCCACATGCCGCGGAGCGGCTGGGCCCGTAAGCCATGGCCGCTGAGCCTGTGCGTCCGGAGCCTGTGCTCCGCAATGGGAGAGGCCACAACAGTGACAGGCCCGCGTACAGCAAAAACAAAAAACAAAAAAACGTTGGTATAGAGGGACCATATCTCAACACAATAAAGGCCACTTATGACAAACCCAAAGCTAACATCATACTCAGCAGTGAAAAACTGAAAGTCTTTGCTCTAAAATCAAGAATAAGACAAGAATGCCAACTCTCATCATTTCTACATAATATAGTATTGGAAAGAGAAAGCAAGAAAAAAATCATGTTTAAAATCTCACCAAGAAGAATAAAATACTTAGAATAAACTTAACCAAGGAGGTAAAAGAACTGTACTATGAAATCTATAAAACACTGATGAAGAAATCTGAATATGATACAAAGAAGTGGAAAGATATACTGTGTTCCTGTATTGGGAAAATTAATATTGTTAAAATGTCCATACTACCCAAAGCAATCTACAGATTTAACACAATTCCTATCAATATACCCATGACATTTTTCACAGAAATAGAACAAATAAACCTAAAATTTATACTGAACCACAAAAGACCTGAATTCCCAAAGCAATCTTGAGAAAAAAGAACAAAGCTGTAGATACCATGCTTCCTGACTTCAAACTATACTACAAAAGCTACAGTAATCAAAACAGCATGGTACTGCCCCAGAAACAGACACACAGATCAATGAAGCAAATAGACAGCCCAGAAATACACCCACGTACTTATGGTCACTTAATCTACAACAGATGAGGCAAGAATATACAATGGATAAAAGACAGTCTCTTCAATAAGTGGTACTGGGAAAACTGGACAGCTACATGGAAAAGAATGAAATTAGAACATTTTCTCACACGGTATAAAAAGATAAACTCAAAATGGCTTAAAGACCTAAATGTAAGACCAGAAACCATAAAACTCGTGGAGGAAAACAGGCAGAACACTCTTTGACATACATCTCAGCAATATTTTTTGGATCCCACTCCTAAAGCAAAGGAAATAAAAGCAAAAATAAACAAATGGTACCTAATTAAATTTAAAAGCTTTTGCATGGCATAGGAAACCACCAACAATACAAGGAAAACAACCTACTGAATGGGAGAAAATATTTACAAATGATGTGACCGATAAGGGGTTCATATCCAATACATGTAAACAGCTCATACAACTCAACATCAAAAAAGAAAAAACCTGATTAAAAAATGAGTAAAAGATCTGAATAGACATTTTTCCAAAGAGGACATACAGAGGGCCAACAGGCACATGAAAAGATGCTCAACATCACTAATTATCAGGGAAGTGCAAATTAAAACCACAATAAGATATCACCTCACACCCGTCAGAATGGCTGTCATCAGAAAGAACACAAATAACAAATACTGGAGAGGGTGTGGAGAAAAGGAAACCCTCCTAACACTGTTGGTGGGAATGTAAATTGGTGCAGCCACTATGGAAAACAGTACGGAAATTCCTCAAAAAACTAATAACAGAACTACCATATAACCCAGCAATTCCACTCCTGGGTATATATCTGAAAAAAAAAATGAAAACACTATTTCAAAAAGATACATGCCCCCCAATGTTTACAGCAGCATTATTTACAACTGCCAAGATATGGGTGAAACCTAAGTGCCCATCCACAGATGAATGAATACATCACACACGATGGAATACTACTCAGCCATAAAAAAGAATGAAATCCTGACATTTGCAACAACATGGATGGACGTGGAGGGCATTATGCTAAGTGAAATAAGTTAGACTGAGAAAGATAAATACCGTATGATATCAGTTATATGTGGACTGTAAAACATACAATAAACTAGTGAATATAACAAAATAGAAACAGACTCACAGATATAGAGAGCAAACTAGTAGTGACCAGTGGGGAAAGAGAAGTGGGGAAGGGGCAGTGTAGGGATAGGGAATTAAGAGGTACAAATTAATATGTAGGAAATAAATAAGATACAAGGATGTAATATACAGCACAAGGAATATATCCAATATTTTATAATAACTATAAACGGAGTATAACCTTTAAAAATTGTGAACCACTATATTGTATACCTGTAACTTATATAATATCGCACATCAACTATACTTTAATTTTAAAAATCTCAGCACGATGATGTCTTTGAAAAAATTTAAAAAAATACAATCCTCCCGCCTAATAACAATACTTTATATCAAGAGCATATTTTTATTTTCAAAAGAAAGCTATTACCTTAGTTTTTCACAGAGCTGGTTTATAGTGCAAGAATTAAAAGTTAACAGAAATCTTGGTTTTAATATGTAAACTGAGATTTATGCAACTCAAGAAAAAATACAGAAAGAGGCTAAAATCTGAAAAAGATTTTTTGTGTTTCATTTGTGTAGTGATTAGGTTTGTAGGTCGATTGCCAACATGCCCTTTTTTTCTTACTTCCAGCTTGGCTGTCTCCAGGAAAGCATCTTTACTCTTGAGTAGTAATCTCCCTTTCTGGTCCAGAAGTGTCACATTGCCCAAACAGTAGATTTGGAAGACCTTCTGTCATGTGCACAAGGGCTGACATTCTTGGAAGCCTTTTATTATAAGGAAGACATGGTTGCCATAATTATAAATATGAAAATGAAATACAATGTGGTTTCTCACATTTCCCCTTGATTAAATCTGCTCTGACTACTTGGATTGTTCTTTTAAGAATAAAGAAAGACCTGTGTTGTGGAATCAAAAGCCGTTAGTCTAGGCTTTTCTAGTTGACGGTATTTATCTATAGCACTTACCTGCCCACCATGGCTTACCCCGCTGCGATTATTTCATCCTTTTGCAGTGAATAAATTCCTGTCATCAGTGAAGGTCATGAATAAGATTGTGAGTCTTGACTCTGCAGTTAACATTTTTAATGGAGGCTGAGGTGGGAGTTTGTAAAGGGCATTTTGCAATGAGCATAACTTGAAATGAAATATTTACTCAATCTATTTCTTCGGATAAAATTTGTGAGTCAAATTTAAGCCATTATTTTATAATGAGTGCCCTCTCATTCCTTAATTCATCCATTTCCGTCATAACACTTGCATTCAACATGCACTTAGATCCTCTTCCTGTGCTGCCCTGAATTGCGTCTGTTGTGCTGCTGGCTTTCTCCTCAGCTGAGGAGCACCGTCAAGTGCAGCTTGATGTCACAGCCTCATGAATTTAGGAGAGAAAAATGAACTCATCAGTAAATCTGAATCAAGAGCCCAGCAAGGTAGAGGAGAGGACAGAAGCAGGGACAAGCAAAGAGAATCCTGCTTCTTAAAGAAGCATTTGCAGGAAGCATGCGAGTTAGGAGTCATCTGGAATTTTTAACAAATTGGGTAAGAGGGATGGAATAAAAAGAGAGACATACAAATTTTGTTATCAGTTAAACTGAAACTTGTTTAGTTTTTTAAACCTCATCTTTTTTTCTGGGAAAATTTCAGTATAAACAATTGGGTTGAGACTGGTTTTGCAGGTTCCTCTGTGGGAACAGGAAGCACAGGTTGACATGCATTTTGCATGCATTTCGTGAGGCTGAGCATCGTTTACAGCGAGATGGCAAAAGTTTGGTGGCATGATTCTCGCCTTCAGAAATGTACTTATTAATGACCGTCAATAGAGAGACACTGCAGGCAGCAAAGAAAATCATCCTCTTTATGTTTAACTGTATCAAGCCAGTGAATAGTATTCTTGATGTTAGTGTCCTCAATCTCATCTGTCTGTCGGCAATCACAAAGTTGAATCTATCTGTAAGAAATCAAACTGACTGCACTTTGGTGCCTAGAGCCTGGGACTGATTCCCTCTCACCAGGAAATGTACTGCACCCACTACACTACCTTCATGACATGGGCCCCGTCTAGCAGGGAGCTGGGATTGCCTGCTCTTCCATGCTTATGATTTCATCAAACAACTCTGAGTACCTCCAATGGCTTGGTTCCCTGTAACCTCTACCCCCACAATTGCAGAGAACTGATATTACAGGTGATTTAGAAAATCGTTTCTGCTACCATATGAACTCCTCAAAGAAAGCAATACTGAACCACTGATTGTACTCTGTCTACTTTCACAGAATAAAAAGATCCTACAAGGACTTTAGAAAAACTAATCTTAGGTTACTGGAATGACAAGTAAAAGCTGCTATGCTACTGTGCACAATTATATCACATTTTGAAATATGTGGAAAGAACTCAAAGGTATCACTTCATGCAATGATGAACAGGACTTCAGCATCCCAAAACAAATAGTATTCATGAATAGCAACCTTTAACATTTTAAAATCTCAAGGCTTGTAATTTTCATGGCTCTGGAAATTTAAACAAAACTATCTAAACCTAGGGACAAATGTTTAAGAAATCGAATTTGGGTAAAATTCCCAAAAGCACTCTTATAATAGAAGTTGCTTTCTCAGCGTCCCATCTCCTCATGAAGGGTCAGACAGTAGGAAGTGCTAGGACTGTTTTCAGGCACAGGGATAAAAGCTCAAGGAAAAGAGCTGACACTGTCCAGCTAGGACATTTAAGGAGGACACAGATAATCGAGAAGAACTAAACCCTACTGTAAATGTCATTCTGGCGATTAGAACCTCAAAGCAATTATTTAAATTGCAAGTCAGAATCACACTGAGAAGGACAAATGCGCAAACACTGCAGTAGCACCGGCAGTGGGGATCTTACCAGCGAGGTAATAAGAGCAAGAGAGAGGATGAGTTTTACAGCTGTTCCGTCTGAAAAGAACCACCTAACTTAACACACAGAGGAGGGGAAGTGGGTAAGCACCAGGAGACCAGGATTGCTCTGGAAATCTCCTCAAATTGATTTCCTTCAATCCAGAAATAAATAAAATATGACCGAATCAGCTGTGCTGTAACGTGGCTCATTTGGGATGCTGTGAATTATTTATTCCTGACTGCATACCCATTTGGCATGTTGACTCACTAACCTTTTAAAGCCATCTGATAAAATGATGCAAACTTCTTAAATTGATTCATTTGGGTAGATATGCTTCAGGACCAGCTTCTTTCTTTGCAGTCCTGAACTAACTTCCATTTATACATCCAGAAAAAAACAACATACATGTAGGAAGTGCTCTACACAAAGCAACAGAGCACAGTCACACCCACATGTGGACTTGGTCCCTCAGACGGTCACAGGCCCAAGGAAACTGATGACCGCTTTCTTCCAAAATAAACTAGGAAATAAAACTCACTCGTTCATCCTATAACTTAGTGCTTACTATGTGTCTGACGTGGGACGTGCGTTGGTGAAAAGACAGGCAAGATCCTGCATATGTGATGCTTACAGGCTAGCAGAAGATGCAGACATTAGAACAAAAATGGCACAAAGAAAGTGGCATGTAACTATACATTGTGACACTTACTATGGGAAAGCACAGGCTGCTCTGAAGGAGGAAAGCAGAAAGTACTCATCTGGGTTTAGGGGTTCAGGGAAGCCTCTTCAATCAAAAGGCTCTTTATCCTGAGACCCGAGGGATGGGTCTAAGGTCTCAGGATAAAGAATTCATCAGGAGAAGAGCCGGGGGACAGGTGTGCATGGCAAAGGGAAAAGCACTGAGCACCTGGGGGGATTTTGAGGAAGATGTAGAACCGTAGGTGAAATATGGCCGGTGAACATACAAGTAACGGGAAAGGAGCTCAAAGATGCAGGCATGGCCTGGGTCAGGCAGAGCCTGTGAGTCCTTTTAAGGATTGAGGTTTTCTTCCAAGCTCACAGGGGAACCAACCACTGAAGGGTTTTAAGGCAGGGGGTGATGTTTCCTTCACTGCCATAGAGGCAGAGAATGGATCTGAGCGGGAGAGAAGTAGAAAATCCATGTAAAAGGTCATTCAACTGGTCCAAATAAGAGGTGGCCGTGACTCGGGCCAGACGGTGGCTTGAGACGGCAAGTGAATGGGGGCACAGCACATGGAGATGGGGAGACTGGAGGAGGACGAGGTCTGAGGGGAAAGACCAAGAGTTCTGTTACAGACATTTAGTTTGAAATTCCCGTTAAACATTCAAGTGGAGATATCAAGTCGGTGGTTGGATTTATGAGCATGAAAGAATTACCATATTCGATAGAGAAGGAAGAACCAGGATGAAAACCAAAACGAAACAAAGCAGTCAGAGAGATAAGAACCCAGGAGAGAGGAATCAAGAGCAACAGAAGAAAGGAAGAGTGCACTGCCCACCGTGCCATGCTCTGGGATGTCTGAAGACCCCTCTTCCAGGCCATGACTGGGTTTGTCAAGAACATTCTCAGGAAAGTAGCAGCAGAAGAATCTCGCTTAGAGTGGGTTGAAGAATGACAGGGAAGTGAAGAGGTAGAAACAGTTAATCATGGGCAATACTTTTAAGGAGTGTGATGGGAAAGAAAAAGAGAGCAGTAGCTGAGTGGGTCAAAGGAAGGTTTATTTGTTAGCTTTTTGCTTTTTCTGTTCTGTTTCTTAGAATGGGGGAAGGAGACTCTAGAACTCTATACAACGACTCTTGGAAATAATCCAATTGAAGAGGAGATGCTGAAGAGTCAGGAAAGAGAAGAGACAACCAGGGAACAAAAGAAGAGAAGAAATATGAGTCCTGAAGAGGCTACTATGTCCTCTCTGGTACAAGGTGGGGAGAGATCATGCAGGAAGCATCACTGCCATTACACACAGGGCTTGGGAAGAAAACTGATTTTAATCCAAACTCCCAGAGCCATGAAGATTGGAAGCCTTGAGATTTTAAAATGTTAAAGGATGCCTACCCATGAAGACTATACGTTTTGGGATGCTGAAGTCCTATCAGCCAACAAAGCAATTATGTTTACTGACTGCTGACAATACCTTTTAAGAATCCTCCAAGTCTGAGTTTATTTCACCAATTATTCCTCTAAGGCAAAGAAACCCAAGGCTCTGTGTTTTATTACTTCTATTTATAGTAAAAAAAAAAAAAAAACTCAACCCACAGATTCAAATAAACATGCAGAATGAAATGAAGTAAAATGAACTAGCTTAAAATGCACTGTGTACTAAATAACCCTTCACAAATGGATTCCCTTAGGCTTTATGTCCATACTTATGCCACTAAGTGCTTAACTCAAGGACAATCTCTTCCCAGCAGACGGTCCAAGGACAACAAACAGGGCCTGCACTTGAGCAGCATCCATGAGCATACTAGAGCCAGTGGGGTCCCTGGAGGAGTTTCTGAGAATGGGGCTCCATTTCTTTCTGTAAGTTCACCTTGGAAATCTAAAGCCCAACAGATTCATTTACTCATTCACTCGTTCACCAAGTATGTACTGAACATCCACCATGTGGCAGCCATGGTCCTAGGTGCTGAGAAAACTGTGGAAGATAAAACATTCCTTGCCCACAAGGATCTTTCACTCAAGATGACAGAGAGCGAGAATAAGCAGGGGATGGCTTCCAACATGTATCTAGAATGTGGTCAATTCTCACCACTTTCACTGCTTCCACCCTAATTCAAGTTGCCACCAAGTCGCACTTAAGATTATTGCGACAGCCTCCTAACTGGACATTCAACTTCCACTTTGCCCCTTTATGATCCCTTCTCCACAGAGCAGCCAGAGAAACACTTTTCAATTATTAATTCAGTTATGTCAAAGTTCTGCTCCAAAGCCTCAGATGGCTTTCCAGCTTACATTAACAACTTACATTATGAATAAAATACAAACTTACATTTACAGCTTGCAAGGCCGCACTCCTCTCTGACCTCATGCCCTGTCACTCTCCTCAGGGTAGATTGCAAAGAAATGGCCACAGTGCTTGGCAGTTTGTCCCATCAAGACGTGGAGCCAGTTCCCCACCCCTTGAATCTGGGATTGGCCATGGGACTTGCTTTGACCAACCGAATGTGGCAGAAGTGACCCGCCGTATGAACAAGCATCCAATAATCTAGTGGAGGAATATCAATGTGGACCAGAGACTGGCCATCCTGCCTGTGGTCCCCAAGGCCAATCAGCACTCAGCTTCCTGATGGCTGCCAGAGACACATGAGTGAGCCCCGTCAAGACCAGCAGAAGAACTGCCCAGCTGAGCCCAGCCAAATGCCCACAAATAGGTTACTAAGCTAAATGAATGGTCATTGTTTTAAACCACTAAGCTTTGAGGTGGCTTATTTTGCAGCAAAAGCTAACTGATACATCTCCCCTTAACTGTTTCATCCCTGCCACACCCGCTTCCTTACCATTACATGAATACAAGTAAATTTTGTACCTCTGACCCTTTGTACTTGCTACTCCCAATACTTAAGAGCACTCCTCACCCAGATATCCACAAATATCACTCTCTTCAGATCTCTGCCCAACTGTGAGCCCTAAGGGAGGCCTTCCCTGCACACACTATATAGAATTGCAAACCCACCACTCCAGCCCAGCACTTCTTTGTTTCTCTGCATAGGGTTTCTCACCATCTGACATATGAAATTTACCATATATTTAACCTATTTATTTGTTTTTAATCTACCTTTCCCATTAGAATAGAAGTCCCATGAGGACCGGGACTTTCTCTTGTTTTGTCATCCTTATGTCTCCAGTAACTAAGACAACGCCTAGCACATGGTAGGAGTGCAATACATATTGGTTAAATGAATAAGCCAATGAGTGAATGAAACAAACTAGGACATACAGGATAGTAATAACTACTATAGAGTGATGAGGTAGTAAGTGAGCAGGTGCTCACTTTAGATTCAGTGGTGACGGAAGGCATCACCCAGGTGGTGACCTTTAAGTGGACACCTGAATAAATTCAAGTTCTAACTATACAAGGTTCAGTTTGCATGTAAGTGTCACACCAATAATGTCACTGTCCCCAGTTGCAGCTGACTCAGCTACAATGGCTGAGGGACAGTGTCCATTGATAGATCCAAAAAGCAAGGAAAAGCTTTGTACCCATCCTGAAGTAGGTAGTTTTTCCTGTCCTCTTCATCAATTACACCATCAATATCATTATAGCTACACTATCACAGCTGCCAATAATCACATGAACCTTTTCAAGTGATTGTACTGTGCCAGGCAATGTACAAGGTACATCATGGGTTTTACCTCATTGGTACTGTCATTACCCTCATTGTCCAGACAGAAACTAGGAGACAGAGAATTTAGGTACTTTGTCCAAAGGCACAGGACTCAAAAGCTGTAGGACTGGATTTAAACACAGGCAACTTGAGCAATCCCACTCCTGGGCATATATCTAGAGAAGAACATGGTTCGAAAGGATACATGCACCCCACTGTTCATTGCAGCACTATTTACAGTAGCCAAGACATGGAAGCAACCTAAATGTCCATCGACAGACGAATGGATAAAGAAGATGTGGTACATATATACAATGGAATATTACTCAGCTATTAAAAAGAATGAAATAATGCCATGTGTAGCAACATGGATGGACCTGGAGATTATCATACTAAGTGATTAAGTCAGACAGAGAAAGACAAATATCATATGATGTCACTTATATGCAGAATCTTTAAAAAATTATACAATGAACTTATTTACAAAACAGAAACAGACTCACAGACTTAGAGAACAACTATGGTTACCTGGAGGGAAGCGGGGGTAAGGATAGATTGGGAGTTTGGGATTGACATGTACACCTACTATATTTAAAATAAATAATCAACAAGGACCTACTGTATAGCACAAGGAACTCTGCTCAATATTCTGTAATAACCTAAATGGGAAAAGAATTCAAAAAAGAATAGATACACGTATATGTATAACTGAATCACTTTGTTGTACACCTGAAACTAACACAACATTGTTAATCAACTATGTTCCAATATAAAATAAAAATATTTTTTAAAAAGTACATTGCAGGAACACGGATGGACCTAGAGATTATCACACTAAGAGAAGTAAGTCAGAGAAAGACAAATATCATATGATATCACTTATACATGGAATGATACAAACAATGATACAAATGAACTTACTTACAAGACAGAAATAGACTCACAGACATAGAAAACAAATTTACGGTGACCACAGGGGAAAGTTGGGGAAGGGATAAATTAGAAGTTTGGGATTAACAGATACACACTACTATATATAAGACAGATAAACAACAAGGACTTACTCTATGGCACAGGGAACCATATTCAATATCTTATAATATCCTACAATGAAAATGAATCTGAAAAAGAATAGAAGTATATGCATAACTGAATCACTTTGCTGTACACCTGAAACTAACACAACACTGTGAATCAATTACACTTCAATAAAAAGCTGCTTTGAAAAAAATAAAAAATAAAAAAATAAAGTACCTATTTACACAGAAAAAAAATAAACACAGGCAATTTGGCTCTGTCGCCCACACCCTTTCTCATCCACTACACACTGCCTCACGTGGATCCCAATGCCTTGCTCAGAACTGTGACAGAAAGAAACTTCTGGGCCCTGGGACCTAAGCATCATGCTTTCCCTGGGAAGCCTTGAAGCAGGCACGGGGCATGGGTCTAGAGAGAGGGAGCAGAGTCTCCCAGGAGAGAACGGAAAAGCTTCTCCACTTTCACAGTGTAAGGTGAAAGCCAGCCTTGTGCCACCTACTGACTGTTCAAGTTCCAGAACCCAGGTTTGGTCAGCAATCTGAAATACCAGTGCTCATCACATATGTGATATTCATGTTTATTATCTCTTAAGAGCCCAGCAGAAATAAGTAATATTTAAGGAAAAAAAATATGTATTTTTTCTGCCAGTTTTATTGAGATGTAACTGACCTACAGCACTGTATAAGCTTCAGGTGTCCAGCATAATCATACGACTTACATACACTATGAAATAATTACAGTAAGTTTATTGAGCATCCATCATCTCATATTGACACAAAATTAAAGAAATAGTTTAAAAAAATCGTGTTTCCTTGCGATGAGAACTCTTAGGGTTTACTCTCGACAACTTTCATATGTAACATAGAGTGTTAACTATATTTATCGTGTTTGTACATTACATCCCTAGTACCTTTTTATCCTATAACTGCAAGTTTTTATCTCCTGACTGCCTTTGTTCAGTTCCCCCTCCTCCACCCTCTGCCTTTGGTAACCACAAATCGGATCTCTTTTCCTATGAGCTTGCAGGTTGGTTGGTTTTTGAAGTATAATCGACCTGCAACACTACGTTAGTCCCTGGTACACAACACAGTGATTCGATATTTCCATACATTTCAAAATGATCCCCATGGTAAGTCTAGTTACGATATGTCACCACACAAAGATATTACACAGTTATTGAATATATTCCCCACACTGTACATTTTATACCTGTGACTCATTTAGGAAAATTTTTTAAAACAAGAAGAATTACGCAAATGCCAGAAGCTCACAAAATGACTCTCTTCTCACTGTGCCTAACGACTGCCTCGCTTTTCTATCTTACAGTGGTAGCCACGACGATTTTCCTCCATCCAGCCTGGATGCTCCGTGCAGCCTTGTGACTTTCTCCCCCTCCTCTCTAGCATTCTCTCACCACGCACCTCAGTGGCCCTGGCTTCCCTCTGCCTTGGTTACCCAGCGCGTCCCTTTCTAACTGCAGATTAAACCACCTGGGCTGTAAGGCGAGGAGCCCAGTACAATGGAGGTTTGTTTGCCCCATTTCAGAATGAAGGGCACATCACCAAGAGAGAGGGCCACGGAGATGTCTGAGAAAAACCAGACCACACACATCCATGTTCCCTGAAGAAAACACCACTGGTAAGACAAGCTCTGTTAAGCAGAAAGGCGAGTCTACGCCATCTCAGTCTTGCATGTGTTACCTACAATGAGCCATTCTTGCAGCAACTGTGCTGAGAGCCTGTAAATTCAGAGGCACTTCCTCACGAGCTCACCTTGCCCGTTCTTATTGAAAAGCCTCCACTCTTCACACTCAACTCAGAAGCCACCTCCTCCAATGCAAACCTTTCCCTCTTTCAAACTCATCACTTCTTGTTTGTTCCATTTATTTCCCACATGTTATGGGCTGAATTGTGCCCCCCTAAAAAATTTCCTATATTGAAGTCCTAACCCTCAGTGACGCATTTGGAGATAGGGTCCTTACAGGTATTACCACGCATCTTAGTCCATTCGGACTGTTATGTCAAAGTACCGTAGATTGGGTGGCTTTTAACAAAAGACTTTTTTTCTTACTGTTCTGAAGCCTGGAAGTCTGAGATCAGGGTGCCAGCATAATTGGTTCTGGTGAGGACCCTCCCCAGGGTGGCATACTGCCTTCTTATCGCATCCTCTGGCCTCCCTCTTCTTCTAAGGGCCACAATCTCATCATGGGGCTCCACCCTCATGACCTAATCACCTCCCAAAGGCCCCACCTCCTAATACCATCACATTGGAGACTAGATTTCAACACATGAATTTGAGAGGTATACATACATTCAGTCCATAACACCAGGCAACTGACTTAAAATAAGGTCATTAGGGTGGGCCCTGATCCAATATAACAGGTGATCTTATAAGAAGTGGAAATTTGAAATGCAAAGACACATATAGAGGAAAGACCATGTGAACACACAGGAGAAGTCAGCCATCTACAAGCCAAGGACAGAGGCCGGGAACAGACCTTTCCCTCATGGCTCTCAGAAGGAGTCAATCCTGCTGACACCTTGATCTTGGACTTCTAGCCTCCAGAACTGTAAGACTATAAATTTCTGTTGTTCAAGCCAGCCAGTGTGTGGCACTCTGTTACAGCAGCCCTAGCAAACTCATACACCATAAATGGGCTTAGGATATGTCCTGTGCTGCCTTGTCACTGAACACCTAGGGTTTTATTTTATGACTTGACTTGGTTGCCTGGTATTGTTCGAATGTGGTGAGGATGACAAGGAATTCAAAGATGAGACTCAGTAATCTGGACAAAAATGACCCCTCTTCCTCATTAATCCAAGAGAGGACAGAACCGTGAGTTGTAGGCAAACAGTTCTACACGGGATGGAGAGCTGGATCTGGAGGCCAGCGTAATGGACTGAAAGTAGATGAGCAGGGAATACAAAAGCATATTTTCTAGGAGTGGAGTCAAAACTGGAGGCATGGCCTCTTTCTCTATATGCTCTATTAATAAAGTTCGCTGCTTCCCATAGGGCAGGCTGAAACATGCTACCCTACTAAGGAACCTCACATCCATTCACTTCAGTGACAGCTACAGGGAATTTGGTGTTTGAGGCATGTCCTCAGCCTGTGTCATCTCAGTTGCATAATCAAATTAAAACCCAAGGTAAGCCATGGTTTTGGAAATTCAGTCACCAATTCAGGGTAAATAATGTCTCAAGATATGAACTGAGATTAGCCTAATGCAAATTTGTAGGCATGGTGAGAACTATCAGATTTCATAAGACCTTCAAAAGGTTTGAGGCACATGAATAAAAATGATCTGCTTTGTTCAAACGTGATTGGAAACTATCTTTACAGAAACAATGTAATAGATCTGTCTCTCTGTTTTGCATATTAATTTTTGAAAAGGTCTGCGTAATGATGGATTTACAGCTGAGGTTCCCAAATTTTCTCGGTTCATGGAGCCCCTAGCATCACAGTAAATTTTCTCACATTGCCCCTAGGCCAAAAGAAATAGCTTACAGTTCTGTTTATGAAGTAGCCAGATCCAGACAATTTAATAAGTACTCATTTCTTAACAACTTAGCAGCCATTTGAAAAAATACTAGTAATTGTCATCATTAAATGACCACAATTGCTTGTAATAGAACATGTGACCCTGCTGGGCACTGCTCAGCTTGTAAAATTTTGGACTGAGAGAAGACACTGACACCGCCACTCCCTGTTCCACATCTGTCTTCACGGGTCACTTTCACTGTACCACGGCAATCCTGAAAATCTGACTTTACCAACTATGATATCATCAAAAGGAAACTTGAAACCTGAAACCGTGAATTACCTTGAGCTAGTAATTCACCCAATTCCCAACAGGTGGTGCTGTATTTTCCTTGAAAATTTACAATATCCGGTGGTATCCCCAGAAGTTTCTGGGCATAAATTTCCAAGCCAGAGATTTATACCATCATTCGTTTATATCTCAAACACAACAATACACTTAGGGACAAGATTCATAATTAACAGTAGAAGATGCAAATCCACATCTTTGGATTTCTAATAATCTGTTAATCATTTCTAAGTTTTGGGCTGACTTTTCATAAGATCTGCTAGATTTGCACTGGTATGAGGAAGGCCAGCTGAGCCATGTTCTTACTGTTTGATTACGTGTGTATTATTATAATTGCCTTCAATCCAAGGTTTCTTTGCCAGAATATTTTTCAGCCTCTTGTCAGTTATGTGATGGTAAAGTGGAGTTTAAACCAAGTGTTGTCGTCTACAATATCAATCCCACAGGGTCCTGATAACGTGATATGTCACATTAAGCTGAAATGAAACTCCGGTGAGGGTGACACTGCCAACCGCTCCTTCTTTGGAACATTGCTGATAGCATATTCATGACCATCTGACGTTTGAACTGAGCACTGGCACAAAAGCCAACCTGTATATTAAACATCAGTAAAGCTGCTCTTGTGTGGACTGAGGATAATACATGTAACTGTCCTAGAACTGGGATGGCACGTGATTCAAGTTCAATAAATCCTATTATTATCATTATCCTAGAGCCCTCAGTGCTGTGAAGTCTCCAAAATGGACCCCTGCCATGTGGCTTTTAAAGTATGGAATAACTCTCCAGCAATGGTTGAGCTGCCATGAAGAATCTAGCCCCAAGGCTGGCATCTAAGCATGGATTTGGAGCTTGTAAAAGTAGCCAAGACCTTAGGACTGTTTCATCCATGGACACCTCTCAGCTGGGGAACCCTGGCTACCCGTAAGTTCAAACTGACCGCTGCTTCATAATATTATCTAAGGGATCCATGTCAAGAAATCCAGAATATGTGGCCTGGTTATGAGAACATCTAACTACACTTGCTCTGTGAGGGACCGAAAAGTTACATAAATAAGTGGTAAGAAATTTAGTACAAATCACTTTCAAGTTCAGCTGACAAATGTCAGGAGGCGTGTGAGGTAACCTACGTTTTCTCTATGAGAAAAAAGACACAGCAAAGACATGTTGCCCCTGAAACCTGTATATACTAAGCCAATGTGATGAGAATTTTATCATGCTGATTTGTGAACATAACTTCTTGCTTGCAAATCTTTAGAAAGTGATCAGAATATGTGCTCACTGTAAAGAACTCAGATGAATCCCTTAACTGTTTCAGTTGAGCTTGGGTGTCTTAAATAACATCACTCCAGCTAATGGTTATTGTGCAAATTAAGCACTGCAATGTGATGCAGTCAAGGAGAAATTGTTAACGAAGGACTAAAGGAGTCATCATTTTAACATAAACTATGGATGGCTGTAAGTTGGGGTGGTGGGTGGAAGGACCACATAGGGATCACTTGACATCTACAGAAAGGAAAGTAAAGAATAAAGATAAATCACTTTCTCATCTGCATAGCGCTCACCAATTCCATGAAGTCACACGCCAAGAATGTGCCATATAAATGCCGCTAATTAACAACTAAATCATTTACAAGAAAACGCTGGCACATAGACCAATTTTTAACACATGAATTATTCTGTACTTTATTTCAAATTATAATACTTTGCAGCTGGAGTTAAACTTAAGTTCTTAATAGCAAAGCCTCTTTAGATTGTTCTTATTGTTATAATAGCTACTTTTTTTTTTAATGCCCTGAAGAGACATTTTATAAGCAAGAACTAAGTGCTTATAAAAATAAAAAATATGGAGACCTTCAAGATGGTGTAGGAGTAAGATGTGGAGATCACCTTCCCCTCCTTATATACATCAGAAATACATCTACATGTGGAACAGCTCCTATGGAACACCTACTGAACGCTGGCAGAAGACCTCAGACCTCCCAAAAGGCAAGAAACTCCCCACGTATCTGGGTAGGGCAAAAGAAAAAAGAATAAACAGAGACAAAAGGATAGGGACGGGACCTGCACCAGTGGGAGGGAGCCGTGAAGGAGGAAAGGTTTCCACACACTAGGAAGCCCCTTCGCGGGCGGAGACTGCAGGTGGCGGAGCGGGGAGCTTCGGGGCTGCGAAGGAGACAACAGCAACAGGGGTGCGGAGGGCAAAGCGGAGAGATTCCCGCACAGAGGATCGGTGCCGACCGGCACTCACCAGCCCGAGAGGCTTGTTTGCTCACCCGCCGGGGTGGGCGGGGCTGTGAGCCGAGGCTCGGGCTTCGGAGGTCGGACCCTAGGGAGAGGACTGGGGTTGGCGGCGTGAACACAGCCTGAAGGGGGCTAGTGTGCCACAGCTAGCTGGGAGGGGGTCCAGGAAATAGTGTAGAGCTGCCTAAGAGACAAGAGGCCACTATTTTGGGTGCGCAAGAAGAGGGGATTCAGAGCGCTGTTTGAAGAAGCTCCAGAGATGGGCGTGAGCCGCGGCTATCAGCGCGGACAATGGCGATGGGCATGGGACACTAAGGCTGCTGCTGCCGCCACCAAGAAGCCTGTGTGCTAGCACAGGTCACTCCACACCTCGCCTCCCGGGAGACTGTGCAGCCCGCCACCGCCAGGGTCCCGGGATCCAGGGACAACTTCCCCAGGAGGACGCACAGTGCGCCCCAGGCTGGTGCAACATCACGCCGGCCTCTGCAGCTGCAGGCTCGTCCCGCATCCGCACCCCTCCCTCCCCCCGGCCTGAGTGAGCCAGAGCCCCCGAAGCAGCTGCTCCTTTAACCCCGTCCTGTCTGAGTGAAGAACAGATGCCCTCAGGCAACCTACAAGCAGAGGCGGGTCCAAATCCAAAGCTGAACACCGGGAGCTGTGCGAACAAAAAAGAGAAAGGGAAATCTCTCCCAGCAGCCTCAGGAGCAGCGGATGAAATCTCCACCATCAACTTGACGTACCCTGCATCTGTGGAATACCTGAATAGACAATGAATCATCCCAAAATTGTGGCGGTGGACTTTGGGATTAATGCTATATACTTTTTTTCCTTTTTCTCTTTTTGTGAGTGTGTAGCTTTATGCTTCTTTGTGTGATTTTGTCTGTATAGCTTTGCTTTTACCATTTGTCCTAGGGTTCTCTCTGTCTTTTTTTGGTATAGTATTTAGCGCTTGTTATCATTGGTGGAATTGTTTTTTGGTTTGGTTGCTCTCTTCTTTCCTTCCTTTTTTTTTGTTTTTTTGGTTTGTTTTGTTTTTGGTACGCGGGCCTCTCACTGTTGTGGCCTCTCCCGTTGCGGAGCACAGGCTCCGGACGTGCAGGCTCAGCGGCCATGGCTCACGGGCCCAGCCGCTCCACGGCATGTGCGATCTTCCCGGACCAGGGTATGAACCCGTGTCCCCTGCATCGGCAGGTGGACTCTCAACCACTGCACCACCAGGGAAGCCCCTTTTCCTTCCTTTTTAATAATTATTTTTTATTTTAATAACTTTTATTTTATTCTTTCTTTCTTTTTTGCTCCATTTTCTTCTGAGTCATGTAGCTGACAGGGTCTTGATGCTCTGGTCAGGTGTCAGGCCTGTGCCTCTGAGGTGGGACAGCCAAGTTCAGGACACTGGTCCCCCAGACACCTCCCAGCTCCATGTAATATCAAGCAGCAAAAGCTCTCCCAGAGATCTCCATCTCAACACTAAGACCCAGCTTCCCTCAACGACCAGCAAGCTACAGTGCTGGACACCCCATGCCAAACAACTAGCAAGACAGGAGCACAACCCCACCCATTAGCAGAGAGGCTGCCTAAAATCATAATAATGTCACAGACACGCCCAAACACACCACCAGACACGGTCCTGCCCACCAGAAACACAAGATCCAGCCTCATCCACCAAAACACAGGCACTAGTCCCCTCCACCAGGAAGCCTACACAACCCACTGAACCAACCTTAGCCACTGGGAGCAGGCACCAAAAACGACGGGAAATACGAATCTGCAGCCTGCGACAAGAAGACCCCAAACACAGTAAGCTAAGCAAAATGAGAAGACAGAGAAACACACAGCAGATGAAGGAGCTAGGTAAAAACCCACCAGACGTAACAAATGAAGAGGAAATAGGCAGTGTACCTGAAAAAGAATTCAGAATAATGATACTAAAGATGATCCAAAATCTTGGAAATAGAATGGAGAAAACACAAGAAACGTTTAATAAGGACCTAGAAGAACTAAAGAGCAAACAAACAATGACAAACAACTCAATAAATGAAATTAAAAATTCTCTAGAAGGAATCAATAGCAGAATAACTGAGGCAGAAGAACGGATAAGTGACCTGGAAGATAAAATAGTGGCAATAACTGCTGCAGAGCAGAATAAAGAAAAAAGAATGAAAAGAATTGAGGACAGTCTCAGAGACCTCTAGGACAACACTAAACACACCAACATTCGAATTATAGGGGTCCCAGAAGAAGAGAAAAAGAAACAGAATGAGAAAATTTTTAAGATATTATAGTTGAAAACTTCCCTAATACGGGAAAGGAAATAGTCAGTCAAGTCCAGGAAGTACAGGGAGTCCCATACAGGATAAATCCAAGGAGAAACACGCCAAGACACATATTAATCAAACTATCAAAAATTAAATACAAAGAAAAAATATTAAAAGCAGCAAGGGAAAAACAACAAATAACATACAAGGAAATCCTCATAAGGTTAACAGCTGATCTTTCAGCAGAAACTCTGCAAGCCAGAAGGGAGTAGCAGGACATAATTAAAGTGATGAATGGGAAAAACCTACAACCAAGATTGCTCTACCCAGCAAGGATCTCATTCAGGTTCGATGGAAAATTAAAACCTTTACAGACAAGCAAAAGCTAAGAGAACTCAGCACCACCAAACTAGCTTTACAACAAATGCTAAAGGAACTTCTCTAGGCAGGAAACACAAGAGAAGGAAAAGACCTACAATAACAAACCCAAAATGATTAAGAAAATGGTAACAGGATATATGTATTTGATAATTACCTTAAATGTAAATGGATTAAATGCTCCCACCAAAAGGCACAGACTGGCTGAATGGAAAGAAGACCCATATATATGCTGTCTACCAGAGACCTACTTCAGACCTAGGGACACATACAGACTGAAAGTGAGGGGATGGAAAAAGATATTCCATGCATATGGAAACCAAAAGAAATCTGGAGTAGCAATTCCCATATCAGACAAAATAGACTTTAAAACAAAGACTATTAGAAGAGACGAAGAAGGACACTACATAATAATCAACGGATCAATCCAGAAAGAAGATATAACAATTGTAAATATTTATGCACCCACCATAGGAGCACCTCAATACATAAGGCAAATGGTAACAGCCATAAAAGGGGAAATCGACAGTAACACAGCCATAGTAGGGGACTTTAACACCCCACTTTCACCAACGGACAGATCATCCAAAATGCAAATAAATAAGGAAACACAAGTTTTAAATGACACATTAAACAAGATGGACTTAATTGATATTTATAGGACATTCCATCCAAAAACAGAATACACTTTCTTCTCAAGTGCTCATGGAACATTCTGCAGGATAGATCATATCTTGGGTCACAAATTAAGCCTTAGTAAATTTAAGAAGTTGAAATTGTATCAAGTTATCTTTTCAAACCACAATGCTGTGAGACTAGATACCAATTACAGGAAAAAATCTGTAAAAAATACAAACACATGGAGGCTAAACAATACACTACTTAATAACCAAGAGATCACTGAAGAAATCAAAGAGGAAATCAAAAAATACCTAGAAACATAAGACAATGAAAACACAACAAACCAAAGCCTATGGGATGCAGTAAAAGGAGTTATAAGAGGGAAGTTTATAACAATACAATCCTACCTCAAGAAACAAGAAACATCTCAAATAAACAACCTATGCTTACATCTAAAGCAGTTAAAGAAAGAAGAACAACAACAAAAAAACCCCAATGTTAACAGAAGGAAAGAAATCATAAAGATCAGATCAGAAATAAATGAAAAAGAAATGAAAGAAACAATAGCAGAGATCAACAAAACCAAAAGCTGGTTCTTTGAGAAGAGAAACAAAATTGATAAACCATTAGCCAGACTCATCAAGAAAAAAAGGAAGACGACTCAAATCAATAGAATCAGAAATGAAAAAGGAGAAGTAACAACTGACACTGCAGAAATACAAAGCATCCTAAGAGACTACTACAAGCAACTATATGCCAATAAAATGAACAACCAGGAACAAATGGACACATTTTCAGAAAAGCATAACCTTCTGAGACCGAACCAGGAAGAAACAGGAAATATGAACAGACCATTCACAAGCACTGAAATTGAGACTGTGATTAAAAATCTTCCAACAAACAAAAGCCCAGGACCAGATGGCTTCACAGGCGAATTCTATCAAACATTTAGAGGAGAGTTAACACCTATCCTTCTCAAACTCTTCCAAAATATAGCAGAGGGAGGAACACTCCCAAACTCATTCTACGAGGCCACCGTCACCCTGATACCAAAACCAGACAAAGATGTCACAGAGAAAGAAAACTACTGGCCAATATCACTGATGAACATAGATGCAAAAATCCTCCACAAAATACTAGCAAACAGAATCCAACAGCACATTAAAAGGATCATACACCATGATCAAATGGGGTTTATCCCAGGAATGCAAGGATTCTTCAGTATATGCAAATCAATCAATGTGATACACCATATTAACAAACCGAAGGGGAAAAACCATATGATCATCTCAATAAACACAGAAAAAGCTTTTGACAAAATTCAACACCCATTTAGGATAAAAACCCTCCAGAAAGCAGGCATAGAGGGAACTTACCTCAACATAATCAAGGCCATATATGATAAACCCACAGCCAACATCGCTCTCAATGGTGAAAAACTGAAACCATTTCCACTAAGATCAGGAACAAGACAAGGCTGCCCATTCTCACCACTATTATTCAACATAGTTTTGGAAGTTTCAGCCACAGCAATCAGACAAAAAAAAGAAATAAAAGGAACCCAAATCAGAAAAGAAGAAGTAAAGCTGTCACTGTTTGCAGATGACATGATACTACACATAGAGAATCCTAAAGATGCTACCAGGAAACTACTAGAGCTAAAGTAGCAGGATAGAAAATTAATGCACAGAAATCTCTTGCATTCCTATACACCAATGATGAAAAACCTGAAAGAGAAATTATGGAAACACCCCCCTTTACCACTGCAGCAAAAAGAATAAAATACCTAGGAATAAACCTACCTAAGGAGACAAGAGACCTGTATGCAGAAAACTATAAGAAACTGATGAAAGAAATTAAAGATGATACAAATAGATGGAGAAATATACCATGTTCTTGGACTGGAAGAATCAACATTGTGAAAATGACTATACTACCCAAACCAATTTACAGATTCAGTGCAATCCCTATCAAACTACCACTGGTGTTTTTCACAGAACTAGAACAAAAAGTTTCACAATTTGTATGGGAACACAAGACTCCAAACAGCCAAAGCAATCTTGAGAAAGGAAAACAGAGCTGGAGGAATCAGGCTCCCTAATTTCAGACTATACTACAAAACTACAGTAATCAAGACAGTAGGGTAGTGGCACAAAAAGAGAAATATAGATCAATGGAACAGGAAAGAAAGCCCAGAGATAAGCCCATGCACATATGGTCACCTTATTTTTGATCAAAGAGGCAAGAATATACAATGGGGAAAAGACATCCTCTTCAATAAGTGGTGCTGGGAAAACTGGACAGCTACATGTAAAAGAATGAAATTAGAACACTCCCTAACACCATACACAAAAATAAACTCAAAATGGATTCAAGACCTAAATGTAAGGCCAGACACTATCAAACTCTTTAGAGCAAAACATAGGAAGAACACTCTGACATAAATTAGAGCAAGATCCTTTTTGACCCACCTCCTAGAGAAATGGGAAGAAAAACAAAAATAAACAAGTGGGACCTAATGAAACTTCAAAGCTTTTGCACAGCAAAGGAAATCATAAACAAGATGAAAAGACAACCCTCAGAATGGGAGAAAATATTTGCAAACGAAGCAGCTGACAAAGGACTAATCTCCAAAATTTACAAGCAGCTCATGCTGCTCAGTATCAAAAAAACAAACAACCCAATCCAAAAATGGTCAGAAGACCTAAACAGACATTTATCCAAAGAAGATATACAGACAGCCAACAAACACATGTAAGAATGCTTAACATCACTAATCATTAGAGAAATGCAAATCAAAAGTACAATGAGGTATCACCTTACACCTGTCAGAATGACCATCATCAAAAAATCTACAAACAATACATGCTGGAGAGGGTGTGGAGAAAAGGGAACACTCTTGCACTGTTGGTGGGAATGTAAATTGATACAGCCACTATGGAGGTTCCTTAGAAAACTAAAACTAGAACTACCATACGACCCAGCAATCCCACTACTGGGCATATACCCTGAGAAAACCATAATTTAAAAAGAGTCTTGTACCACAATGTTTACTGCAGCTCTATTTACAATAGCCAGGATGTGTAAGCAACTTTAGTGTCCATCGACAGATGAATGGAGAAAGAAGATGTGGCACATATATACAATGGAATATTACTCAGCCATAAAAAGAAACAAAATTGAGTCATCTGTGGTGAGGTGGATGGACACACAGTCTGTCATACAGAGTGAAGTAAGTCATAAAGAGAAAAACAAATACCATATGCTAACGCATATACATAGAATCTAAAAAAAACAAAAATGGTTATGAAGAACCTAAGGGCATAAAGCAGAAACTAACACACCATTGTAAAGCAATTATACTCCAATAAATATGTTAAAAAAAAACAAAAAAAGAACCTAAGGGCAGGACAGGAATAATGACACAGATGTAGAGAATGGACCTGAGGACACGGGGAGGGGGAATGGTAAGCTGGGATGAAGTGATAGAGTGGCAAGGACAGATATACACTGCCAAATGTAAAATAGCTAGCTAGTGGGAAGCAGCCGCATAGCACAGGGAGATCAGCTTGGTGCTTTTTGACTACCTAGCGGGGTGGGATAGGCAGCATGGGAGGGAGACACAAGAGGGAGGAGATATGGGGATATATGTATAAGTATAGCTGATTCACTTTGTTATAAAGCAGAAACTAACACACCATTGTAAAGCAATTATACTCCAATAAAGATATTTAAAAATAAATAAATAAATAAATAAAATAAAGCCTTCGGCAGAATTTTCCTGAAAAGAAAAAGAGAAAAATACTAGCGTTACATGATGATCCTATATTTCTTAGGGCAAGAAAAGCTAAATGATATATTCTTCCTCTGGACCTCTCTTTGGTTCTAAATATTTGGTTTCAAATATTTCAGGAGTCTCATGTAATGGGACATGTAGAATTAAGATTCTAATTGCAGAGTTAAGATTCTAATAAGTACTGACATTAAATCAATTCACCATATTAACTACTCAGCATAATACTGTTTGTTCTAACCTTAAGATATGACATCTTCAGAAGTCCTGCTTTGATAAGCATCTACTTTTAATGGGCATGGACGATTTATATGGAGTTAAATTAATAACCTGATTAACGCACTAAAAATTGGGGGCATATTTTTGAAGGGTTGTAAATCTTTAATAACAACATAAATCTACCTACTTACATCATCTCGACTCAATCAAAAAAATAAAAAATAAAAAGCATTTCCCACGGTTCTTCCAAAAATGAATGGTGGAGATAATTAGAGTCACATATAATTAAATAATTAGATAACTAAAGTAGCATATCTAGAGTAACTAGTTAAACATTCAGGTTTCACAGGGTACGGTGGAAATCCCTAGAATAACAGGAATTAATGGATATGCAATCATGGGGGCTGAATATTCAATTAACTTGGGCTAAGGAGTTCCACTCACTCTAAGTTACATTCATCGTTGGGATTCAGGCACAGAACAGAGACCGTCAAAACTCTTCAAAATCCTGCCTTTCTTTGCATTCAGGGTGGAGCCATGTAACTAAGTGGTCAAGAGGATGTGAGTGGTGAGATGTCAGCCACACCAGGCCTGGCCATAATATCTTATGTGATTCCTCCCTCTCTCTTCCTTCTTCTCTGGATCCCGGAGGCCCCGCGTTGCAAACGGTTTATCTACAAGACAGAAGGCCCTTGACCCAACTTGGACTGGAACATGAGCAAGCAGTTCTCTTTGGGTTAAGTCACTGAGATTTGGGGGTCTGACCCACATCAAAACCTAACCTCATTTGATTAATACGAGGCATATCTGGGCAGGTCTGGTGAAGTGCCTGGGTCAATGTAGGAGAAGTTTACTTGCCTGAGTAACCAGCCCCCTGGACGAGGACTCAAGCACCACAGTCACAATCTTCATTGCTCTGCAGAGAAGAGGGACTATTCTGAGTGTGGCAAGGCACCTGTTGTGCAGATTTCTACTCTGACCCAGCTCCCAGGACCCATGTCTAGTGCAGTGTGGGAGAGGGGAGGGCAAGGAAAAGCTATGTGCCAAATACTCTTAGTTTGGGCCTCCACATCTCAATTCTGTCTTTTCCTGCTCTCTTCTTTGGGAAACCATCACATTAGCTCCCCTGCCCTCTGGCTTCAGGCTGGATGCGGCTACGGGAGGAGCCTGCAGGAGGTCAGAGGGAGGGAGGAGTGTGAAGTCGGGGTATCTGCTCCCCTGCTTTTCCTTACCTGACAATGAACATGGCAGTGGCTACATTCTTCTAACCTCAGCTCACCTCCTCTTCCACAGCCAAACCTGTGAACAGACAGTCTCCAGGAAGCCTCCACCTGCCCCTTCACACCCTAGGTGTCCACCATCTCTTGTTGGTTCTCTTAACCCTGCTCACAGCATCTACAAGACACGTCCAGTGATCCATCTGTTTCCTACCAGGGCTGATGCATGCCACGTGTAATTTAAAAAGCTAAAACTATCTTTATTGAAATTTCTGTAAGATGCCAAGACACAGGCAGCATTATCAGGTGAAGTGTGACCGAACAAAGGAAATGAGGTGTTCTCCCGTTCTGACTCAAGGCACAGTGCAGCTGGGCTATTTGCAGGCTCCCAGAAACCCACAGGTACATGAGGGCCCTAGTGAGTGAGTTGGCAGCCTCACAGCTTTGGCTGGAGGGACACGCAGGGACCACACCAGTCTGCAGGCAGCTCAGACGTAGGCCCAAGAGGTTGCGGCTGGGTACTTCCAGGCAGCTTTGAAAATTGCTGAACAACTACTAACTGCCAAGGCGTACTCAAGCCCACTGAAATGACCCCTGGGGATGCCCAGGAATATCCGGGAAAGGGTCTGAAGCTGTTCAGGGTCCCTCTAGAGGAAGGAATGGCAAGAACCAGAGAAACAGAATTTAATGCTCTTGAAGTCACCAGCTATGTAATTCTATACTGACGTGGCCTGGGGAGATAATCTTTCTTAGAGAAGGTGGTGTGGGAAAAGTCTCTGAGTATAGAATGTGCCCTAACAAAAGAAATAACCTCCTTGGAATGAATTTTAGAGTTAACCAGTCATGTACTAAACTCTGTGTGTGTGTGTGTGTGTGTGTGTGTGTGTGTGTGTGTGTGTAAAACCACCACTTCAAATGTGTCTTTCAGAGTCCATAAGAAAACATCCAATATTCCAAAATTTAGGGGAAAAATGTGAGTGAGCTTGACCATCTGTTCATGCAAGTAACTCATAAAACACCAATTCCAGATGTATATTTAAACCTTAGACATTCACTTACTCTGCCCTTTTGTGCCTAGTTGTTTTCATTTTCCAAAATGCCTCTTTTTTTTTGTACATAAGACCACTCCCCTTTCAACATTTATGTTTATGCAAAGAAGTCCCATTAACCCTTGATTAGTAAGGGTTGATTAAAAGACGAGCTTACAGATAAATGTCTCTAATTTTAGTATCATAATTCAGTCCTTCATGTGGCAACTGAGAACTTATCAACTGTTAATCATAGTTCACGCAATTGGCACAATTGACATGTAACTGACATGAGCTGCTACGCTGCTGCTTACCCTGGAGTAATACTTTTTCTCATTTCTGAAAAGCCAGATGTCTTACAAATAAAACAGCATATGTTTGACCATCCAAAGACATTTATAGATATTTAAAGCTGGGGAATGGCTGGGAATGTTTTCTATCATCTTAACACTATTATCAGTGTTTTTTTGTTTTTTTTCGTGGTACACGGGCCTCTCACTGTTGTGGCCTCTCCCGTTGCGGAGCAACAGGCTCCGGACGCGCAGGCTCAGCGGCCATGGCTCACGGGCCCAGCCGCTCCGCGGCATGTGGGATCTTCCCGGACCAGGGCACGAACCCGTGCCCCCTGCATCGGCAGGCGGACTCTCAACCACTGCGCCACCAGGGAAGCCCTATCAGTGTTTATTGATTATATTTTCTTGGCATTGCTCAGGAAATGCTTTTTCTAGCATATAGTTTGTGCCCTTCATTTTTTTTCTATAAAGCAATGTACTAGAACAAACAATTTTTAAAGTCACAGTTTACAATGGAAAAATTTCCTTACTTTTCAGACAAGTGTTTTATATGAAACAGCTATGCCAAATTTAACTTTATTTAATATAAAGATGTCCAAATAGAGATATTTAAAATATTTATTTTAGGGTTATTTTACATTCCTATTATACTTTAAGTAAATTATTTTTCAAACAACTTGTTACCTGGGCAATACTTTATTTCTACAGTGAGTTTCAGTGATTCCAAAAAAGACTGTATAAAAGTTAGCTGTAGAATTAAGTAAGATATTATTAATACAGTACCATTCTTGAGTTTGTTTTCAGGTGTTTCAATAGAGAAATAGTAATTTTCAATTGACATTCATCACAGTAAGTTACATAATTGTTTTGTCTGAGGTCATTTTATGCCACTTGTCCCAACTTAATTTTGTCCTTACATGGCACTGGGACTATGTTACTGGAGTGAGGAATGCCTATTAGTGAGACAAGGACCAAAAGAAAAATAAATCAAAATGAAAAAAAAAAGAGAATGCAGTCAAATTTGTGCTATGAAATACAAAGAGGATGAAATTTCCATGTTTTCCCTTTCTTAGCATTTCAAGATATATTTCCTAGAAAATTAATAAAGACAAAATATTTCATCAGTTACAGAGAAAATGAGATAATTATTTATTGCCCTTAAGACTTTACCTAACTGAATTATGTAAATATAAGTAAAATCTCAATTTAGTAAATTCAATAATTATATCCAGATTCAATTTTGGAAATTTGGTCTACCTCTCAGCTCATAATTCATATTAACTGCTGTACTGATGGAAGCACCATCAATTCTAGGTGACAGATACACACGTATTATAGGTGTGCTCACATTTTTAATAACCATTTGTTAAACGTTGTTCAATGTTTCTAACCAATGAAGATCATGAGCTCTTCAAAAAGACTGTGTGTACAGACCTTGAACTTGAATACTTCTGCTATGCTAAATACACTAAAAAATTAGGATATTGTGAAACAAAATACTGTTCTGATGATATCTGGGCATTATAAACATAGTTTTGCTGTTTTCCAGACTTCTGTAGAGCTGTGGGATGTTACAGAACAAGATCAGTGCAGGGTGCCACTCACTGGAAGACTACTCACTCTTTGGAAAATAAAACATCCTTGGTTCTGGTAACAAACAAACAAACAAAAATATGGAGATTGGCTCAAGATGGTGGAATAGAAGGACATGCTCTCACTCCTTCTTTCGAGAACACTGATATCACAACTAATTGCTGAACAAACATCAACAGGAAGACACTGGAACTCACCAAAAAAGATACCCCACATGCAAAGACAAAGGAGAAACTGCAATGAGATGGCAGGAGGGGCACTATCACAATAAAATCAAATCCCATAACTTCCGGGTGGGTGACTCACAAACTGGAGAAAACTTATACCACAGAAGTCCACGCACTGGAGTGAAGGTCCTAAGCCACACATCATGCTTCCCAACCTGGGGATCTGGCAATGGGAGGAGGAATTCACAGAGAATCAGACTTGGAAAGCTAGCGGGATTTGATTGCAGGACTTTGACAGGACTGGGGGAAACAGAGACTCCACTCTTGGAGGGCACACACCAAATAGTGTGTGCATCGGGACCCAGGGGGAAGGAGCAGTGATCCCATAGGAGACTGAACCAGACCTACCTGCTAGTGTTGGAGGGTCTCCTGCAGAGGCAGGGGGCAGCTGTGGCTCACCAGGGGACAAGGACACTGGCAGCACAAGTTCTGGGAAGTACTCCTTGGTGTGAGCCCTCCCAGAGTCCGCCATTAGCCCCACCAAAGAGCCCGGGAAGGCTCCAGTGTAGGGTTGCCTCAGCCCAAACAACCAAAAGGGAGGGAACCCAGCCCCACCCATCCGCAGACAAGTGGATTAAAGTTTTACTGAGCTCTGTCCACCAGAGCAACAGCCAGCTCTACCCACCACCAGTCCCTCCCATCAGGAAACTTCCACAAGCCTCTTAGATAGCTTCATCCACCAGAGGGCAGACAGCAAAAGCAAGAAATACTACAATCCTGCAGCCTGTGGAACAAAAACCACATTCACAGAAAGGTAGACAAGATGAAAAAGCAGAGGGCTATGTACCAGATGAAGGAACAAGACAAAACCCCAGAAAAACAACTAAATGAAATACAGATAGGCAATCTTCCAGAAAAAGAATTCAGAATAATGATAGTGAAGATGGTCCAGGGCCTCGGAAAAAGAATGGAGGCAAATATCGAGAAGATGCAAGAAATGTTTAACAAAGATCTAGAAGAATTAAAGAACAAACAAACAGAGACAAACAATACAATAAGTGAAATGAAAAATACACTAGAAGGAACCAATAGCAGAATAACTGAGGCAGAAGAATGGATAAATGACCTGGAAGACAGAATGGTGGGATTCACTGCTGCAGGGCAGAATAAAGAAAAAAAGAATGAAAAGAAGTGAAGACAGCCTAAGAGACCCCTAGGACAACACTAAACGCAGCAACATGCACATTATAGGAGTCAGAGAAGGAGGAGAGAGAGAAAGGACCGGAGAAAATATTTGAAGAGATTATAGTCGAAAACTTCCCTAACATGGGAAAGGAAATAGACGCCCAAATCCAGGAAGCACAGAGAGTCCCATACAGGATGAACCCAAGGAGAAACACGCCGAGACACATACTAACCAAATTGGCAAAAATTTAAGACAAAGAAAAATTATTGAAAGCAGCAAGGAAAAAATGACAAATAACATACAAGCAAACTCCCATAAGGTTAACAGCTGATTTCTCAGCAGAAACTATAAGCTAGGAGTGGCATGATATACTTAAAGTGATGAAAGGGAAGAAACTACAACCAAGATTACTCTACTCCAGCAAGGATCTCATTCAGATTTGATGGAGAAATCAAAAGCTTTACAGACAAGCAAAAGCTAAGAGAACTCAGCACCACCAAACCAGCTCTACAACAAATGCTAAATGAACGTCTCTAAGTGGGAAAAACAAGAGATGAAAAGGACCTACAAAAACAAACCCAAAACAATTAAGAAAAGGTCATACGAACATACATATTGATAACTACCTTAAACGTGAATGGATTAAATGCTCCAACCAAAAGACACAGGCTCGCTGAACGGATACAAAAACAAGACCCATATATATGCTGTCTACAAGAGACCCACTCCAGACCTAGGGACACATACAGACTGAAAGTGAGGGGATGGAAAAAGATATAACATGGAAATGGAAATCAAAAGAAAGCTGGAGTAGCAATACTCATATCAGATAAAATAGACTTTAAAATAAAGAATGTTACAAGAGACAAGGAAGGACACTACATAATGATCAAGGGATCAATCCAAGAAGAAGATATAACAATTATAAATATATATGCACCCAACATAGGAGCACCTCAATACATAAGGCAACTGCTAACAGCTATAAAACAGGAAATTGACAGTAACACAATAATAGTGGGGGACTTTAACACCTCATTTACACCAATGGACAGATCATCCAAAATGAAAATAAATAAGGAAACAGAAGCTTTAAATGACACAATAGACCAGATAGATTTAATTGAGAATTATAGGACATTCCATCCAAAAACAGCAGATTACAGTTTCTACTCAAGTGCGTACAGAACATTCTCCAGAATAGATCACATCTTGGGTCACAAATCAAGCCTCAGTAAATTTAAGAAAATTGAAATCATATGAAGCATCTTTTCTGACCACAACACTATGAGATTAGAAATCAATTACAGGGGGAAAAAAGGTAAAAAAACACAAACACGTGGAGGCTAAACAATACATTACTAACCAACCAAGAGATCACTGAAGAAATCAAAGAGGAAATCAAAAAATACCTAGAGGCAAATGATGATGAAAAGACGATGATCCAAAACCTATGGGATGCAGCAAAAGCAGTTCTAAGAGGGAAGTTTATAGCTAGACAAGCTTACCTCAAGAAACAAGAAAAATCTCAAATAAACAATCTAACCTTACACCTACAGAAACTAGAGAAAAAAGAGCAAACAAAACCCAAAGTTAGCAGAAGGAAAGAAATCATAAAGATCGGAGCAGAAATAAATGAAATAGAAACAAAGAAAACAATAGCAAAGAGCAATAAAACTAAAAGCTGGCTCTTTGAGGAGATAAAATTGACAAACCATTAGCTGACTCATCAAGAAAAAGAGGGAGAGGACTCAAATCAATAAAATTAGAAATGAAGAAGGAGAAGTTACAACAGACACTGCAGAAATACAAAGCATCCTAAGCGACTACTACAAGCAACTCTATGCCAAAAAAATGGACAACCTGGAAGAAATGGACAAATTCTTAGAAATGCACAACCTGCCGAGACTGAACCAGGAAGAAATGGAAAATATGAACAGACCAATCACAAGCACTGAAATTGAAACTGTGATTAAAAATCTTCCAACAAACAAAAGTCCAGGACCAGATGGCTTCACAGGTGAATTCTATCAAACATTTAGAGAAGAGCTAACACCCATCCTTCTCAAACTCTTCCAAAGAACTGCAGAGGAAAGACAACTCCCAAACTCATTCTAAGAGGCCACAATCACCCTGATACAAAAACCAGACAAAGATACTACAAAAAAAGAAAATTACAGACCAATATCACTGATGAATGTAGATGCAAAAATCCCCCACAAAATACTAGCAAACAGAATCGAACAACACATTAAAAGGATCACACACCATGATCAAGGGGGATTTATCCTAGAGATGCAAGGATTCTTCAATATACGCAAATCAATCAACATGATACACCATATTAACAAATTGAAGAAGAAAAACCATATGATCATCTCAACAGATGCAGGAAAAGCTTTTGACAAAATTCAATGCCCATTTAGGATAAAAACTCTCCAGAAAGTAGGCACAGAGGGAACCTACTTCAACGTAATAAAGGCAATCTATGACAAACCCACAGCCAACATCGTTCTCAATGGTGAAAAACTGAAAGCATTTCCTCTAAGATCAGGAATAAGACAAGGATGCCCACTCTCACCACTATTATTCAACATAGTTTTGGAAATCCTAGCCACGACAATCAGGGAAGAAAAAGAAATAAAAGGAATACAAATTGGAAAAGAAGAGGTAGGACTGTCACTGTTTGCAGATGATATGACACTATACATAGAGAGTCCTGGAGAGGCCACTAGAGAACTACTAGAGCTAATCAATGAATTTGGTAAAGTTGCAGGATACAAAATTAATGCAGAGAAATCTCTTGCATTCCTATACACTAATGATGAGAAATATGAAAGAGAAATTAAGGAAACACTCCCATTTACCACTGCAACAAAAAGAATAAAATACCTAGGAATAAACCTACCTAGGGAGACAAAAAACCTGAATGCAGAAAACTATAAGACACTGATGAAAGAAATAAAAGATGATACCAACAAATGGAGAGATATACCATGTTCTTGGATTGGAAGAATCAACAATGTGAAAATGACTCTACTACCCAAAGCAATCTGCAGATTCAATGCAATCCCTATCAAATTATCAGCGGCATTTTTTACAGAACTAGAACAAAAAATCTTAAAATTTGTATGGAGACACAAAAGACCCCGAGTAGCCAAAGCAGTTTTGAGGGAAAAAAACAGAGCTGGAGGAATCAGACTCCCTGACTTCAGACTATACTACAAAGCTACAGTAATCAAGACAATATGGTACTGGCACAAAAACAGAAATATAGATCAATGGAACAGGATAGAAAGCCCAGAGGTAAACCCATGCACCTATGGTCAACTAATCTATGACAAAGGAAGCAGGGAGATACAATGAGGAAAAGACAGTCTCTTCGATAAGTGGTGCTGGGAAAACTGGACAGCTACATGTAAAAGAATTAAAATAGAACACTCCCTAACACCATACACAAAAATAAACTCAAAATGGATTAGAGACCTAAATGTAAGACCGGGCACTATAAAACTCTTGGAGGAAAACATAGGAAGAACACTCTTTGATATAAATCACAGCATGATCTTTTTTGATCCATGTCCTAGAGAAGTGGAAATAAAAACAAAAATAAACAAATGGGACCTAATGAAACTTTGAAGCTTTTGCACAGCAAAGGAAACAAACCATAAACAAGATGAAAAGACAACCCTCAGAAGGGGAGAAAATATTTGCAAGTGAATCCTCAGACAAAGGATTAATCTCCAAAATATATAAACAGCTCATGCAGCTCAATATTAAAAACACAACCAAACCAATCCAAAAATGGGCAGAAGACCTAAATAGACATTTCTCCAAAGAAGATATACAGATGACCAAGAAGCACATGAAAAGCTGCTCAACATCACTAATGATTAGAGAAATGCAAATCAAAACTACAATCAGGTATCACCTCACACCAGTTAGAATGGGCATCATCAGAGAATCTACAAACAACAAATGCTGGAGAGAGTGTGGAGCAAAGGGGACCCTCTTGCACTATTGGTGGGAATGTAAATTGATACAGCCACTATGGAGAACAGTATGGAGGCTCCTTAAAGAACTAAAAATAGAATTACCATATGACCCAGCAATCCCACTACTGGGCATATGCCCTGAGAAAACCATAATTCAAAAAGACACGTGCACCCCAATGTTCGTTGCAGCACTATTTACAATAGCCAGGTCACAGAAACAACCTAAATGCCCATTGACAGACAAATGGATAAAGAAGATGTGGCACATATATACAATGGAATATTACTCAGTCATGAAAAGGAACGAAATTCGGTCATTTGTAGTGATGTGGATGGATCTAGAGACTATCATACAGAGTGAAGTAAATCAGAAAGAGAAAAACAAATATTGTATATTAACACATATATGTGGAACCTAGAAAATGGTACAGATGAACTGGTTTGCAGAGCAGAAACTGAGACACAGATGTATAGAACAAACGTACGGACACCAAGGGGGGAAAGCGGCGGGGGTGGGGTGGGTGGTAGTGGTGGGATGAGTTGGGAGATTGGGATTGACATGTATACACTGATGTGTATAAAATGGATAACTAATAAGAAAATAAATAAATAAACATTAAGAAAAAATCTGATGATGACATACATTAAAGGGATAGATATAAAAGGGCAAAAGGCAATAACAATTTCATAGATGAAAACAACTGAGAAAGCATTATTAAACAAAGTCAGAGTGCTCAAAATATATTTCTAATTTGTCATTATTGAGGTGAAAGACAATCGTCATCACTCGCACATCAAACCAGTAACACTGCCAAAGATCCAACCATAAGCTGACAGTCTAACTCCAGATGTGTTTACATAACAGGCACTACATTTTCCATTCTTACTGAAATTAGTTCACTTCCTAAATCTTTTTCCATCTCACAAAATTTATTGTGATCTATATGTCTGAAAGCTCATGTTAATTTACCAGGCAAATATGATCTGACGGGATTCTTCATTTTAAATAGATGAAATAATGGTGAATATTTACACATGCTTTAGATACGCATTTTAAAGCCAGCAGTAGCTTGACTCCTCCATTTAACAGAGGAAAGCCTGGAGAACTAGGATAGAAGGACAGGCTCAACTAACACGGACGCACATGTAATATTAAGGCAAGTGCTACAACAGTGAAACATAATTCTTTTTTAAAAAGTTCCAAACTCTAATCCTAATGGCAATAACTCCTCATTACTTTGTAAGGAAGAAAGCAAACAATCATTATGAAAGAAATAGCAGGCAGTATTGTAGTTTAATTCAGAAGCAGTAACATAATCCCAGTAGAATTACCTTTTGTGTAGAAATAGAAGCAGAAAATAATAAATTACGATTTGTTACTTATGATTTTCTAGACAACCAGAAATAGATTCTGGAAATATTTTCAATTTTGAAATACAGAAAATATAGAAAATTGTAACTATCCCAGGACAAATGTGAAAAAGTTTTGGACCCTGGTAGTAGAAAGAAAAGAAACGAAACGAAAATACAATCTAAAATAAAATATGTTATCAGCAAAGTAGTGTAAAGAGCTGGGGGGAAAATAAAGAATAAAAAGGCAGTGGATTGATGGGACCTGGATCTGATTTCCCATTCTGGAATCATGAATGAATCATTCCTACCCCTCTGGGGCTCAGTTTCTTCCAGTTAAACCTGATGGTCTCTTAGATCCCTTTCAGCTCAAATATTCTGGGAACACTGCCATCTCGCAAAGAACAGCTTAAACAGAAAGATCACTTTACTTTGTGCTTAGGAGCTGAAATACATGTCCTTTTTTAATCTAAATACCTACTCGGTTCTCTCTTCTGCCAACTTCTGATGTGAGGTATTAAATAGTGGTGATGTGGCATTTAAAAGGGAGACACAATAATCAAGTCACAGATGCTCTGAGGTAAGGTAAGGTTCACCCACATAGAAAGAACAGAAAAGAAAAGCAGAGAGGAAGCCAATGACTTCAGCCCAAGAGTGTAGTCCAGAGCCAGCTATGGAGGATTCCTTTCATCTCTGATCCATGGCCCCAGGGCAAGAGCTCAAAGCATCCCCGGCTGTGGCAGGACAATGTGACAAGGGCAGCACTTCCTCTTACCTTTAAAGCAGAGCAGCTGCCATGTTCAGAACCAAGCGTAATAACGTGAGTTATTCTCAAGGTGTTTAAATGGCTTAAGAGCAAAGAGGAAATAATTATCTGGCTGAGAAAGAGAAGGTATAAAGTATAATGAGCACCATTCTGAATATGTTCCTTCTGGTCTGTTCTTACCAGCCTCAGGCCAGTTAAGTGTGTCCTATCAGTCCAACTTAGTACCTATTTCAGGGCTACATTCCTTGCTGGCCTAGGAGCTTCCATTTTGCAACCACCTTTGGCTTCTTCCTCCCTAACATGGTCCTCATAACCCCCCTATAGTGTCTGGACTGCCAGGACCAATGATGTTTAATGATGGAAAGTTTGTACAGTCCTCCGTGGTATCTGCAGGGGACTGGTTCCAGGACCAAAATCTGTGGATGGTCAAGTCCCACAGACAGCTTTCTGTATCTGAGGTTCTGCATCTGTTCATTCAACCAACTTTGGATGTGTAGTACTGTAATATGAAAACAAATCCATGTATAAGTGGATGTATGCAGTTCAAACCTATGTTGTTCAAGGGTCAACAGTACGTGGAAATTTAGTTGTATATGGAGAGCTTTTTACAAGCAAGGTAATAAGATATGGAAAAAGTTTCAGTAACAGGCAAATGAAGGGTTGCATTTGGATTTGGACGATTTATATTTAAAGTGTCAGAGAACAAGATGTGTGGAGTGTTAGCCTGGAGACCAAAAATAAGAGAGCTGATGTTTTATTAAAGGAACCCAAAGAACATTTTAGAAGACTTCTTGGAAGCCTCAGAAGTATAAAAGAAGCAATGCCTATAAGAACTAGAAGCAGGAAATAACAAGGAAAGAAAATCCTCAGATGAAAAGTCAACAGGAACAGATAGAACCACAACTTACCAAGAAAGAGGTAAAGATAAATAATTGCAAGGAAATAAAAAAACATAATAGGCAAATCAAAATTCACATTGGAGCAAGCAACTAACATCAACACAAGGAATAGGAATAGATACAATAATCAAAGACATACTGAAGAAAATCTCCTTGCACTTAGGAAAAAAAAAGAGTAAAATTAAGTAATTTTAAAATGTCTCTTAGATACATCCTAGAAAAATCTTTGAAACAAAAGGATGAGGAAATACCCTAAAAGAATCCAGTGAAAAAACAAAAACAAAAAACAAACTAGTCACCTACTGTGGAAAATTAAAAGAATGTCCACAATTATCCCCTCCTCCCTTCACCCATGCCTTTTGCAATGCATTTTGCAATTCCTCCCATTGAGAGGTGGAGGCTATTTCTCCACTCCTTGAATCTGGTCTGGTTCTGTGACTTGTTTTTGCCAATAAATGTATCAGAAATAGCTGTATGCCAGTTCCAAGCCTTTTTGGAACCCTACCATTTGAACAAGCCAAGCTAGCTTGCTGAAGAAGAAAGAACTGAGTTGTCCTAGCTTAGGCCATCAGGATTCAGCCAGCCTGCCATTGCCCAAAATGCAAGAGGATTTTGGCTAAGATCAGCAGAAACAACTCCCTACCTCACAGCTGACTGCAGAGGCATGAGACACGCCAGCCAAGACCAGAAGACCACATAGACTGCCCGAAGACTAATAAACAATGACGGAGGATTATTGTTGTAAGACACTGAGTTTGGGAAATTTTTTGTTACACAGTGCTAGCTAACTAATTTACCTAAATAGGAACAAAAAATCGTCACATGCACACACACGCACCCACATATTCATACACATATATTTGTAAAAATATGAAAACTCTTGAAACATTTGAAATGCCTTCAAAGGAAATAAGCAAAACTCTATATACATCAACAGACAATTGGGCAAAGAATCTCTTTAGACAATTTACAGAAAAAATACAAATGGCTAATAAATATCACAGTTTAGACAATTCCATAGATGAAAGAAAGAAAAATTAAAGCAAAGAAATGTCAGTTTTCCATTTTCTATATTAAATTGACAACAAAATGTAAAACTCATAAGGCTACGTGCTGAGGTTGGCATGGGAAGGCAACCACTCAAAACACATTCCTGGTGAGAATGTAAAATGGTACGGCCATTCTCATGACTAATCTCATATTTTGAGCCTGAAAAATGCTCACGCTTATGTTATATTTCTGTACATGGAGTACTTCGCAATAAAACACTTAAACAAACAAGCAAATTGGCACTGAAAAAAAATCCTCATGCTCTTTCACTTATTAATTCTACATCTCGGACATTATCTTAATAAAAGAGTTATAAATATGGACAAAATTTGGTAATACAAGAACTCCAACAGTAAGGGAGTGACTGACTAAATTCTGGTATAGCCTTATCATTTAAAAGTATGCAGCCATTACAAAAACTATAAATAAAGAATAGTTACCAAAATGAGATAACACAGCAATACAAAGAGAAAAACTTAATACTAAGTTTTAGATATTTAAATCATGAGTAAAGTTTAATAAAATTATGTGTGTATATATACTTAAGACCAGAAGGAAACACAAAATCATGCTAAGTAACCTTTGTACCTGCAGGAGTATGATTATGGGTGATATCACACACACACACTCACATACACAGAGTTTTCAAATGTCCTACAGTAAGCATACATTAATTTTATAAATAAAACCAATAAATTCACTTTTTAAACAATTAGTTATATAGCAACCTAAGTGCCCATCAATAAACGAATGGATAAAGAGGTGGGGGGTGAGAGGAGGGAGAATTAGATGAAGGTGGTCAAAAGGTACAAACTTCCAGTCGTAAGATAAGTAAGTAGCAGGGATGTAATGCACAGCATGATAAATACAATCAACACTGCTGTGTTATACAGGAAAGCTGTTAAGAGAATCCTAAGAGCTCTCATCACAAGGGAAAAATATTTTTTCTATTTTTCAAATTTTGCATCTATATGAGATGATGGATGTTCACCAAACTCACTGTGGTCATCAGTTCATGATGTGAGTCAAATCATTATGCTCTACACCTTAAACTCATACAGTGCTGTATGTCAATAATAAAACTGGAAGAAAAAAACAATTGTTATAGGTTTGGATGAATTTTTGAAGTCAATTCCGGGCCCAGTACATTTTACAATCTCTTCATTGGTCACTACACAGTGGCACAGTATATAAACTTAGTAACTTTGGATCTTTCACCAAACCAGAAGACTTTACGAATTCAGAATGACATTGTTAAATGCTGAAGTGATTAGTATGAGATCCAAAAGGGACATCTGCTGGGTCGTTTACAGAGAATGCACTAATTACACAACGCAATACAGAGATTGAGTGCAGGTGTGTCTAATACAGATCCAGGAGTTGGTTGACCAGAAGCTGAATGGATGTGAATTAGAAAGTTGTATATAAAATCAAGTACGTTATTGAAAACTACATCAAAACTACAATAGAACATGAGATTAATTCCTCCCCACCCTACTGACCATATATAGTCTTTATGAACATCATCTATAGTTTTTTGGATCCAGAGTTTAAAAAGAAAAGTTCAAAGGAAAACATTATGTAATAGTATCTCTTCAGGTAGTGATCATGTAGCCCAAACGGAACACTACTGAAAAGTTTAGAAGTCTTAGGATAGGTGACCAGGTGGTCTCCATGTCTCCTGAGAAAATGCCCCCAAAAAACTTAGGAGTAAATCATGTGATAATCATGCCAGCTCCCTCTCTTCCACTCCTGCTTCCAACGACATGCACAGTTACAGCCACATTTTTATTTGGCTGTAAAAGATGTGGGGAAAGATATCAAAGACAATAAGAATGAAGGAGACCAAAAAAAAAAAAAAGATCAGTAACAGTAAACATGAAGCCAGTGGAATTCAACGATAAAGAAAAATCCTTTGGGCATCCAGATAGGATAAAGAGATAGATATATCTTGAAGGAAAAGACATGAGCTAACCTTGGCTTCTCCCCAGAAACATTCAATACTGAGACATGGTATAAGGCCTCCGAAGTCCTTGGGCAAAGAAAGCCAACAGACAAGTCAAAACCTTCAGCAAAATGCCTAGTAGTGATCACTGACTGCATTTAATCAAGGAATGAGAATTAAAGCCACCGTGAAAACAGGAAGAGAAGCCAAGAGGTGGCAGAATGCACTGGTTGACTCACCTTTTATAGCCAGGGTAAAAACATAACATTTAAATCTGGTAAAGGAAAAGAAAAAGAAATTTAAGCAGATTAAAAATATAAAGGGAAATAGTAGAATAACTAAAAATATGTAATCAACTAAAATTAGGTGGTAGAAAGAAGGAATGGAATGTAGAAATAAGTGGAATTATACATATTTCTTCATGAGTCTTAGGAGGCATAAATAGATACTGGCTAAAAGATTATAATTAGCTAAATATAACTATGAAGCCATAGTTATAAAGGTTATCACTAAAAGAGTTATGACATAACTCAGGCAAGAACTTTCCAAATAACAGGAAAAAAACACACAAACTGAGACCATATAATTAAAAGTTAAGTAATAAAGCGAAGAATAGCATAAAGTATAATTACAGAATTAAGACTAAATACATCTATTATAGTAAAAAACATATTTGCATCATGTGCAAAAATCAAAACAAAAAGCCCCAGACTGGTTCCCAAAGAAAAAAACAAATTGTATTCTCTATGTCAGAAACACCTAAAATAAAGTGACTCAGAAAAGTTGAAAATAAAAGTCTGGGTAAAGGCATGCCAGGCAAGAACCAACAAAAGATCAGAAATCCTGATCTTAGTATCAAGCACACTGAATTCAAAGCAAATAGCATCCAATAAGAAAAGGCTCCTTTAAAACTGCAACAGAGTACAATCCACAAAAAGCAGTTATAAATATGGCATCATCATTTATATAGCAAAACCTATATGAAATACAAAAGCATAAGAAATACAGACTACTGAAATTTATTTCTGCTGAAGAAGAATCACATGAACAAGAAATAAGAATAAAATCACAAAGCTGTTCTAATGGATACATAAATGGAATTCCGTATCTTAAAGCAGAAAATATGACTTCTTTACAAATCTCCATGGAATATTTTGACCATTTATTAGGTCAAAAATAAAGCCTGAATCAATTACAAAAATTAAAATGAAATAAAAATAATTTCTGTTCACAGTAAAAAACCAGAAAATCAAGAGATCCCACCATCTGAAAAATTTTTACTTCTCCAAGATATACTTTGTGTCAAAAATGAAATTAAAACCAAGAACACAGAATACGCAGAAAATAATAAAACGGAGTGCTCTCTACTGCAGTCTCTGGGATATAGCTATGATGTGCTCAAAGGAAAATGTACCACCTAAACTACTTACATCAATAAAAAACAAAGAGTCGTCTTTTCAAGTTAAGAACTCTAAGGCCAATGAATGAGATAAACCTCTGACTAAAATAAAGAAAAATAAATAAATAAAGTGAGAATATAGAAATAATCACAAATTATTCATGAAATATATGAATTGGCTGAAAAATATTATAATAAATGTAAAAACCTAAACGAATGGATGATTTTTGTACATTACCAATTACCACAAATGAAACTGTAGTACATTTTTAAAGAATGACCCCTCCGAGAGACGCAAGAGGGAGGGTATATGGGGATACATGTATACGTATAGCTGATTCACTTTGTTATACAGCAGAAACTAACACAACATTGTAAAGCAATCATACTCCAATAAAGATGTTAATAAAAAAAAAAAGAATGACCCCTCCCAAAATGCACCAGACTTAATCAATTTCACACTTGTGAATTTACAAATCCTTAAAGGAACGGATAATTTCAACGCTATTTACAATGCACCCAGAAAAGGAAGAGAAGCTTTTGACGATTTCGACAAAACCAGCGTAACACCAACACCAACATCTGACAGAGACAGCACACCCACACAAAAAGAAACTATGGGCAAATTTCACTTATATTCTCAGTGCAAAAATTTTAAATACGTGCTGTGAGCCCCAATGAACCAATTGTGCAGCTCACTGGGGCTCACAACAGGTGTTCATGGACTGTTCAACATTCGAGCATATGTCGACATAATTCTCTGTATTAGTAAGTAAAAAGAGAAAATTTATGTTTTCTACTAATTAATTAATTGGACAAAATTTGATAGAATTTAAAATTTATCCACTTTTGATTTTTAAAAACTCTTAATAAAATAGGAAACGGCGACATCGCAACATCATAATAATGACTAACATTTATAAAGTGCTTCTTACGTGCCCGGTGCTGTTTTAGGTGGATGTGTACCTATTCAGAACTGCACTTTTTTCTTTTCCTAAAGTGATGGTGAAGTAAGGCAATGGCAGTGGGAGCGAAGGATGGAGGGAAGCAGAGCTCACACTCTAGGCTCCTGATTTCTTCTGAACGTTGCAGAAATCATCTAGCTGCCAAACCAGAAGAAGAAACATCTAAAGCCTACCTCCCAGAGTTCTTTCAACCCTCTAGACAGGACACCTCAGGCACTGTGTACAAAGTGCTCTGCTTTATCCAACAGCTGATGCATAACCCATCAGATGGCAAACACACTCATGGAACATGCGAATATTTACTGAGCGCCTGCTGGGTGCCAGGCACCGTCCTAGGTGCTGGAGGGTTAGCAGTAGAATAAACTGCCCTGGTCTGTCTCACATTCCGGTCCTAAATCTAAAAGCAGGAAGAAGTGAGTAGTGCAAATCCTCTTTATTAGTAGCAAACACTCCCAAAATCTTAGGCACTGAGTAAAAGGAAAACAAAACTGCGGTCCTTCCCAAGGCGCCCGCGGCGCACACAGGACATGCAGGCCGTGTGGAAACAGGAACTGTGACTACCCTAGTCATTTCCTATTGGCAAAATAAAAGAAGGGTGTCTTTTGAAAGTCATAAACAGAAATAGGAGAGAAATACACCCACCAGCAGCTAAATAATGGCTTGGGAACACCCTTGTCTACACAGCAGCATCACCTTAATATTTTGAAGGAAAATGACATTTTTAAGAACCAATAAAATTTTCCTTCCATTCACCTTGAAAATGTGAATTGAAGCTCAGAGCCAAGAAGCACACGAGAACAATATATTCTCACCTTGAGCAAAAAGAGTGGCATTGCCTTCAAAACCTCTAGGTTGTGGAAAGTACTTTCCAGTACCTGAGCACTTCATTCTCATTACCTCACAGCACAGGGACCCCTCAAGGCCTTCGGCAACCAGGATGTTGCTTGATTTTTAAGAGATTTCTCTCCCTTCTTCCTAGCAAATCACTTTAATACAGAGATTTTAAAAGGCAAGTCAGAGCCTCCCCGTGGTTTCTACATGAGTCACTGCCAAAAATTTAGAAGCCAAGCCTTGTGATCATTTTTAAGAGGAAAAATAGCAGATTCTACCTTATTCACAGAGTATCAACTCAGGCCAGTATGACTAAAAACCTCACTGGAAGAGCTAGCATCACTATTTCCGAAACCAAAATAGTTATCAACAAGTAGTTAAAATTGAGGGGAAACTATTAAAGTGTACTCTGTTTTGCAAAGGAAAGTCATTTCTGAGGTGAGCTGTTTAAGAGGCAAAAGCATCCAAGAACTTGACAACCATAACATGGCTTTCTGGACCACCTGGAACCTTCATCATCTCCTCTACCCACACTCACTCTCCTTATTAAAATAACTACATGAAGAGTACCTCTGCTCCGGGACCATTGGGACAGATTTCAAAACTCCCTCTTCGGAGTCCAACAGTGTCTTAAACCAAGTAGATGGCTCATAACTCAACCAGATAAAAAATATATCATAGAGTAAGTACCACAAGGCAGCCTGGTTTTGCCCTGAGGATTCAAACTGCCGACAAGTTCCGGAGGCCAGCGTTTCAGCGGAGCACAGTGTGCTGTGCTGTCTGGTAGGCCAGGGAAAGTTCACCACCATCGCTGCTTCTCTTACCCCTGCCTTCCTCTCCTTTGTCAGTCCACTCAGAGGGAAAGCCCTGCTTATACCTTGTGCGTTTTACCTTCTATTGCATAAAAGCAAAGAGTATCAGACCTTAAAGGGGGCAAAACACCCTATCCTGTATCTCCCTTCTCCTTTCTCTGTCCTTTGTCCCCTTACCTGTCCTTGGCTCTCCACTCTGAGACTCTTGTAGCTGATTGCTTTGTGCCATCCCTGTGGATTCGGGGAGGTAGGGTGGGATGGGAGAGGACAGCTGATGAGAGACACGTCTTGAACCGCCCTCTGCTCCTACTTCCCAGTCATTCTCTGTCCCTCTGACAACTCAATGTCTGGCTGGCCTCCCGGGCCAAGGCAGTCTGGCTGCCCTGGTCCTCCCTGGCTGGCCTGGTCCTCCTCACTGGCTCCCAGGAGCTGCCTCACTGTGCCACTGAAGGTAGATGTTCCCCCTTCTGAAATGAACTTGTCTTTAGAGTCCCTTTGACCTCGCAAGCAGCAAACCTGAACGCCATTCAACAAGAACGTGTCCTCGGATGAGAGCTGTCCTGAGCAAGAGCCACGCCCTATATAGCATTCCAGGAACAAAGGAATCTTCCCTCAGCTCCAATTCACTCTTTTTACCTCAACCAGACAGACTACAGCAAGGTCAAAGAGAGGGAGACGGACTACCCTGGTGGCGCAGTGGTTAAGAATCCGCCTGCCAATGCAGGGGACATGGGTTCAAGCCCTGGTCCAGGAAGATCCCTCATGCCACGGAGCAACTAAGCCCGTGCACCACAACTACTGAGCCTGCACTCTAGAACCCAAGAGCCACAACTACTGAGCCCGCGAGCCACAGCTACTGAAGCCTATGCGCCTAGAGCCCCGTGCTCTGCAACAAGAGAAGCCACCGCAATGAGAAGCCCGCACACTGCAACGAAGAGTAGCCCCCGCTCGCCGCAACTAGACAAAGCCCGCGCGCAGCAACAAAGACCCAATGCAGCCAAAAATAAAAGATTTTTAAAATAAACAAATAAATAAAATAATTTTTTAAAAAAAGAGGGAGGGAGGCAGGTATTGAGAGAATTTCGTCTTTGTCTAGCAGAGGGCGAGCATGGAGTGGCAGGTGCAGTCGTAATCCTCAGACCTGAGTTTGGGTGACTGCTCCCAAAAAAGAAACCTGGCTTAGACATCCTGATAGTAAAAGCTCCTCAAAAAGGAAACTGGGGCTTCCCAGGTGGCGCAGTGGCTGCGAGTCCGCCTGCCGATGCAGGGGACACGGGTTCGTGCCCCGGTCCAGGAAGATCCCACATGCCGCAGAGCAGCTGGGCCCGTGAGCCATGGCCGCTGAGCCTGAGCGTCCGGAGCCTGTGCTCCGCAATGGAGAGGCCACAACAGTGAGAGGCCTGCATACAGCAAA